>NW_006239265.1:537335-545593 GCF_000226075.1 Solanum tuberosum | reverse complement strand
GGAAGGTGGGGGAGGAGGGGATCCCCGGGGGAGGGGGTAATTTTTTTTTGAAAAACAATTTTTTTTAAATGGTTAGAACCATTTTATCCAAACCATATTTGACCAAATCCATATTTACCCATATTTTATTTGGGTGGATTGTAATCCAAATCATTTTTGCTCAATCCATATTCAATCCGTCCAAATCCGATCCAATCCAACCATTTGTCACCCCTAAGCATATGCATGTAACACATCAATATCGAAGTATATATTATGTGCCATTCATATGGATATGGATCAAGAGCTAATTTCTATCTATGGAAATTAAATCCTCCACATTCTAATTAATTATACTATAAAAACAGAAACAGCTTCTCCGTACCATCGATTAGTCTAATTTGCTTTTCATGCTGAGATTAAAAGCTAATTTGACTTCGCAATAATTGGAACAACATGATGACAAGGAAAAAAAGTACATTCTTTCTTTACAAATTGGGGAATTCCTAATTTTTTATTTTTTTTTGTATCTAGTCTTCATTATTCAGATTGGAGCCCGACTAATCCGAATAGCACTTTCTACTAAGATTTTTTTTCATATTTGGGTCTCAAAAGTGAGACCTTTACTTAGGAAAAGAGTAACCTCATCTACTGCACCATATCCTTTGATGATATTTCTTAAAATAATTAACGAATTAAATTTATGCTTCAATAGTATATATTAGACCAAGCTCTTTTGAAGAATGATCGACATGAACCTTCTTGTTTTAGAATTAAACATGTGAAAGGACACTACACTTTTGTATAAATTTGTCCATGTAAATTGTCAAATCCTTTAATTTTTAATTAGAATATATAGGTCATTTGCTCCAATCAGATGAGCTTTTCATTCTAAATGTATCTCTCAAGGAGGCCAGGACAAAAGCCACCTCTTGTACCCTCAACTTTTACTGTGATATTTTATATCTATAGGTTGAGGTCTATACCTAACCCCGGCCCCACCAATAAGTGATCATGATCAGAGTAATCTTCCACTTAATAAGTGTTAGTCTAATTAATTAGATTATGAGTTGTGTGTTACTTATAATGTAACTAGCAGTACTCTACTACTCATCATGTCTTTGATTATGTGTATATAATAACATCCATATGTAAGCTACTCAATATATTGTGTGAAGGAAAATATCAAACATACATACATTATTATTAGCTTCCAATTTAATCTAAATTAATATGGTAAAACATTATCTGTCAAATAAATATGGTACTAGAGCACACTACTAAAAATCACTATTTCCATTGAATTTCTCATTGAAAATTGTTCAATAGCTATTTTCATATATATTTTGAATGGATCGGTGAAAAGAGAAAAAGTAGTACTGTTTTGTATGGAAAAATTACAAAGTTTCTCACTGTTTCAGTGAAAATCTACTTTCCACTATGCATTTTTTCTGTAAGTGTGGTTTGGTGGGAAGTGAATGAAAAAATCTTATTCTATAGCATAAATTTTCCACTAATTCGCGATAAAAAAACCTTTATTTTTAAAAGTAGCATGTGAAAGTTATGAGTTTGAGACTTACCGTTATCCATTTTTTTAGAAAAATAAAAAAATTAGTTGGTAATTGATTCATGAAAAAGCCCATCTTGAGCCTATTTGATGGCAAAGAGCAAGATCTTCTTTGCCACAAAAACAATTCATATTTTGCAAGACGTATATAGTAAAGTAATTAAAAATGTTTTTTATAACAATATAAATTTTTAGATGATCACACACTTTATAATATAATATCCAAGCAAGCATAAACTCAATGGTGATTTTACTCTGATCGCCTTTTATCAATATGCACATATATATATGTAGTTTAAAAAGTGATCTTTACAAGTTAAGAAAAAATGTACTTTTTTCCAATTAATTACTGTAAATATACTACAACTTATGTTAAAGAAAATAATGTGCGTACTATTTGGTAGTTCGATTTAACTCAAAGTGAAATCCCAAGCTTATGATTTATTTTTCTTTCCCAGAGTCCAAATAGAGTCCAAAAATATCCTTAAACCATACCTCAATTTAAAATTACACTTCTAAATTATCTTTTTTAACAAAGAAATGTCTCCCAAATATTTAAAACTTAATAACTTCTTTCTTATTATTAAAATTTGTCAAAAAAATAATGGAATCTGCACAAAACAGTTCCTACTATTATCAGCAAAAGTTTTTCTCCATAATTTCACTATTCGTTGGAAAAAGCTTCCAAAAACAAAATTAAAGCTCTCTAAAACCCTTGTTTGCTGAAAAAAGAAAAAGAAGAAGAAATTAGGACGGTGTCGAGAGACATGATTTGTTCTTCTTCTCCTTTACCAATTGAATAAAGTTGGAGCTTAATTTCACATCATCTTCACCTCCTACTAAAATCAACAATTTTTGGGGTAATTACTGTTAAAGTGATCAAGATTCTAATTTTGATATTTGACCCTCAAGTTTCATTCTCCATTATTAAAAGTATAAGTCTCTGATCGGCACCACTTCTTGTAGATTCGGTTAAAAGAAAATATTTCAATTGATAATTTTTTGAAAATAAATGAAAACAAAATTGCTAATTAAAAAAATCTGCATAATGCTAAGCATTGTTGTCAAAAATAAAAATAAAATCACAACAATGTTATAGATGTATCTCAAAATGAAAAGAATTGATTAATCTGAAGTGTAATTTAGGGAGTTTTGTTGAGAGTAGTGTAAAATGCACATGTTTGATAAATTTTGACATAAGGATAAAAAATGTTAACTTTTTAAATATTAGGACGTTTCTATTAAGAAGAATAATTTAAAAATATAATTTACATTTTGAGATATAATTTAAGGATATTTTTGACAAAAAATTCGTCCAAACATGATATGATCCCAAAAATATACATATGGGCTGGAAGTAGAAAATGACATTGCACTGCAACCTTCTTTTAACAGTCTAGCTCGGATTCCAACCCTAAAAACTTTTTTATCATCATTACAATTACTACTATTAATTACTCCTCAGTACTGTCCCAGCTAGCCCAACAAATAATTAAATCAATCCGTGAAAGAGAAAATAAAATCACTTCTTACAACAAGTCTAGGAAACAAATTAACCACAACTTTGGAGTTGATTTCTCGTATGGTCATTCAAGTAACAATTACTATCTCAGAAATAGATATTAGTTGAGTGTCCATCGAAGGAATCAACCCCCACAATATATATGTGTTACACCTTGTAATTTCTTGGCTTGTCATCTTGGTGTTGCTGATCTCCATCCTAGCCTGAGCTCAAGATCAATCTCATCTTCAATGGTTGAATCCCTCTTATCGCGATTATTGTCGTTACTAGTACTATTAGATGCTGAATGTTCACTTGTGTTAAATGATGATGAGCTGATGTTGTGAGGCTGAAAATTTGAAGATGGAATAGTGCAAGGAGACATCAAATTATTTGTCAAAAAGGGTGAGATATTGGAGAGAATATTTGAGGGATCCACATTACTAGATTTAATTGTTGTATGATTAGGGTTATGATAATTAGGCATGGAGTAAAGAAAGCAAAGTCCACCATTTTGGATGAATTCTTGATTTTGGATAAGGAGGGTAGAATTGACATTGGGGAAATTAATTGTGGAGCTATTTGAAGCATGTGACGGTGTTTGATTGAGCCTGACACGGTCACTACGGTGCACATTCATGTGACCACCTAAGGCTTGGGCGGACCGGAACTCTCTCCGACAAAAGGTGCAACTATAGAACCTTGGTGGCCAAGTTGCACCCATGGAATTGCCAGTATCTTCCTCAAAAGCCCTAACTTCCCACGAATCATCGGCATCCTTAGGGTTCCACATCCAATTGAAATGATGGTGGTGGTGGTGGTACTGGTGATGCTAATTTTGTTGTTGTTGATGATGTTGAGATTGAGCCAGTTTTTGAAGCTAAGTCGAGAAAAGAGCCCAGGTTGCTATTATAGATATTGATAGTGGGATTGATTGAGCTAATTTTTGGAATTGAGTTAAGGGGAAAAACTCAAATTATTGTTATAGGTGTTGATTTTGAGATTGAGCTAGTTTTCGAAGCTGAGTCAAGCTCAAGCTCAAGAATGATAATGTTAAGAACATTTAAGACGATATATAGGTGATAGAGATATGATGACGAGTGCGCAATGATAGATGAGAGGATGGGATAAAAGTGAGGAAATAGAGACGAAAACCCTAGATATACTGAAGATATATACAATGTTCTCAAAGTATATACAGTTGGACTTACTTAATTAGTACTCAAAACTTTCATCCTTTAATCAAAGGTCTCGAGTTGCCTTTGTTAGGAAGCACTTTACCTCAATATGGGACTTTCGGGTGCAAATTCGAATTTAATCGGACTCCAATATGGCTACAGGTGAAAAACAAAAGAAAATTAGAACTCAAAACAAAAATTGGGAATATTATAATTATAATCTGTCTAGTAGAGTTGTAAGACTAATATTTGTAGAAATTAACAAGAATATATACTTAAGCATTAACGTCCATCTTTTCTTTTTTTTTTTTTTAAAAAAGGAATTTATGTCGATATCTCACTGGCAATCTAATCTCTTCCTCTTGATGGGGAGTGCTCACTGTCACAAGAAATAAACTTTTTTTGGTACGAAATATAATACTTTAACTAACTATGCATAAGGCTTAAAGAACTTTTTAATTATGACAAAATTATTAGTTACACATCTGAATCATGCTAGTCTTATATATCATCCCCTTGATAATAGGACCCTTGCCTTGTTTAGGAATGTAAATAATATGAAAGGAATAAGTTCAAGAGCATAATAGAACCCTCATATACATAATTTCAAGAATTTTTATGTTTTATCCCGATATAATACTAATATTTGAATTTGTTGGTATTCTAGTAAATCAGATGTTTGATGATTTTAATGATATGCCTGCTTAACATGCAATTAAGAATGAGAACCATCAAATAATTAGAAACTTTGACAATATTTAAGTATGAGTCTTTATTTCAATCTGATGCATTATTAATTGGCATTTGGTAGTACTATAAATATGCCATGATGCCAAATTACTATGCCAACTAACTTTTGGGAATAGAAACAGAGCCAAGATTAAGAGTTTTGAGGTTCTAAATTTCTTTTTTCTTTACTCACACAATCATGTATAGAGTTATATGTATAGCTCCAAAAATGTACATCGTCATTGGGAGGATGTAGCCTGTACGTACTAGTTTAAATTCACTCTCTCAGAGACAATAAAAACATATTATGATGATTAATATATAAGAAAAGTTAGGTATTTGGCTGGTCGATAAAAAATAATTATGTTGGTGAGTTAAATATATTAAAAAAAAAATATTTCTGTATATTATATATCGATATACAAAAAAATAAAATATTTTTTATTTATAATTGTGGTGAGCGGCTATTTATGTCAATTTCTCTGATATTATATATTGGCCATGCTTAATTACTATCTTGCTCGATTTAAGTTGCAACACTAATTAATAAAACTGTTCTATATATGATTCATTCTCTTTTTCTTATTCTTCTCCAAGGTAATAAACTTTATGCCCTTCTTTGGAATATATGTTGTTTTATATTCTTTCCCATTTATAGTTGTTCCCACTTTTGTCGAAAATGCCCTGATTAATTATAAGGTTTTTTAAAATCGAATCTGCCGTGTATGAGGAATAAAATGTTGACAGCATTGTACAATAGTCTATATATATAATAGGGATCATTCATATTTTATCCCCATTTATTTAGCTTCTTCTTCTTGTCCTATATTATTGGGCGACTTCCCTTGTATAAAATTACACTAAAATCTTTGTAATTTTACTCTAGCACGAAAAAAGCTTTTTAGGGAGTAGTTATTATTAAATGGCAAGAGAAAACTTGTTTATTTAAATTCAATATCTTTATATATTTTGTTAGTATATTAAAGTTAAACTATATTTAAGTGTGTCGTAATCATATGAAAAATAAGTGTTATCTTGAAAAAAATAAAATTGTCTTAAATAAGTTTTATCGTAGAATTTTGGACAAAATTATTATTCTTTTCGTTCCTATTTACTGGTCGTTCTTACTAAAAATAGATGTTCTTTAATACTTCATATGTCCATCTTTACTTGTCCACTATACTATTTTGGGATGTCCAACAATACTTGTCCGATTTATAATAAAATCAATGAATAATTTGTCATTTTGTGTCTATTTTACCCTTAATATTAAATACTACTCCCTCTGTTCCTTTTTATATGTCACCTTTTTAAATGTCACTTGCATTAAGAAATTAAGCAAGTTTACAATTCTACCCTCATATAATGTTTTTTAAAAGTCATTTTTTCAATGAATGATAAATATGCTAGATTTCAATTTAAGAGGTACTTTTTCTTTATTTATCACAAGAAAAAAGATATAGATTTAATAAATTTTGGTCAAAAATCTATATTCAAGACTAATTAGATATCAAGGGTATAATAGGAAGAATATTGTAATTCATACATTGATTTTATAAAATGACAAGTATTATGGGTGAACTATTTATAGTAAGGATGACATAGTAAAAATGAAAGGATGGAGTATTCATTTTTCAATGTTTAGTTGACTTATTATATTTAATAAGGGTGAATTGGTAAAACTACTTCTATCATTTATTGTTTCTTAATCGGCAGAATGGTCTGGTGGACCCTTGTACTTGTATCTGTTTGTATTGTGAACCCTTCTACTTATCCTTTTGTCATCTGGACCCCTGAACCCATCCAAACTCAACATTTTAAACACTTTTTTTGATGTGGCATCCTATGTGGAAAGACTCCACATGGAGCGTGTGATACACACAAGGTAAGAGCGTGAGATGCCTTAAAAATAAAGTAACGGTCAGATTTTGACCTTTAAAGGCCATCTTTCTTCTTTATTTTCACTCAAACACCATTGTTGGACAAATTTGAGCTTTTTTCTCTTCTTTTTCTCGATTTTGTCTTTTCAAATTTTTTTCTCTTTTATTTTTGGTGCCTTTATTTTTTCCTTCGATCTACTCATCTTTTTTTTGTGTGTGATTCTATTGTATTTTTGTTTCATCTTTTTTTTTTTGTGTGGTTCTATTGTATTTTTGTTGGTTTGATTTTGTTGGTCTTCACAATGACGGTTCGATGTTGCTACTGTGGAATATATGCTGAACTAAAGACATCAAGAACACCAACTAATCCTGGAAGAATGTTTTGGGGTTGCCAAAAATATTCATCCGGTAATGGGTGTGGATTCTTCCGATGGGCTGATGCAAATGATTCAACATGCCAAGAACAATACAACATTAAGAATCCATCAACGAGTTCAGGGCAAGGAAGACAAGGAAGACATAGAAGACAAGGAAGGCAAGGAAGACAAGGATCAAACACTAGTATTGATATCACTGTTATTGTGATTGTTGTTATTTGGTTTGTAGCCGTTATTTTTAAGATATATTAATTTGTACTAGGTGTTATTTGATAATGAAATGAACGGCATTTGCTTCAGAAATCTGAATAGCAACTTCATTCAAACACAAATTCATACAGAAAAACAAAGTCTTCCCAATAACAACTTAACACAAATTCATATAGGCACCATTCATATACAAAAACAAAGTCTTCCTAATAGCATAACCAAAACAATTGGGATCAAGTCATTAATCAAAATAAAGTTAGTTGGGATCAAGTCATTAAGCTAAACCAAGTGAAATCTAATGTGTGCCTTGAGTGCCTTGAGTGCTTGGTGTGCCTTGAGTGCTTCTGTAACTCTCCTCCCGTAGCTGCCTTTGAGTAATTGCAGCTCTTCCCTTCCACCTTAGTCCATTGGGTTTGTAACCAAGATCAATATTGGTAGGAGTTGAACTTGACAATGTAGCACTATGTAATACCCTATCAGTATTTCCAGACTGAGAGAACAACAAAAATCTTAACTTAAAGATGAACTAATATCAATTAAAGCAATTTAATGTGTTTAAATGATAAAATACATACCCTCGCAGTTACACTGCCACCTGATCCAAATAAGAGACCATAACCAGTTGTCTTTGCTTTTTTTGGTCTTGGTTTCTTATATGCAAGAGTTGCACCACCTCTCAAACATGTGCTAGTCTTTCTTTTTTGGCCACCTGCACTAGAAGTTGATTGTTGAGCACTAATTAGACCTGCACTTGGAGTGCAACCTGCACTTGGACCTGCACTTGGACATGCACTTGAACCTGCACTTGGACCTGCACTTAGAGTGCAACCTGCACTT
>NW_006239265.1:535276-536614 GCF_000226075.1 Solanum tuberosum | reverse complement strand
CCATATATGCCTAGCACACCATCTAATTTCAGCATTTGGCAATACATCAATAAGTGCAATGTTAAATATTAATTACTCCAAATAAAGAACATTTGACATACAACAATGTTAAATATTAATTACTCCAAAAATGAAGAAATAAATTTAACAAATAATATAGTAATACCTTTTGCATATCAGACATCACTGTTAGTCCTTCACCTTCTGTAAGCTCCAAATCATGTTTGATGCACTTGAGAAACCAAGACCATGTGTCCTTGGTTTCTTTATTAACTACTGCCCATGCTATAGGGTACATCTGATTATTTCCATCTTTGGAAATGCAAGATAACAATTCACCTTTACATACACTTTTAAGAAATGCACCATCTAAACCAATAATCCTTCTACACCCTTCTTTCCATCCAATTTTTAAGGAACCAAGACAAATATAGATGCTCATAAACACCTCTTTTCCTGGAATTGTGTTCTTGGATGTCCTAATAGATACAGTAGTTCCAGGATTTGTGGTCTTTAATTGCTCAGCATAATCATACAACCTAGCAAACTCCTCTCTGAAATCTCCCATATGTTCATTCATAACTCTCAGTTTTGCCTTTCTACAACTTGTCTTACTAACATACAAACCATATTGCTTTTGTATCAAAAACTGAATCTGATGTAGTTTGATGGTAGGCTCACTCATAATCCTCTCCTTGTAATGTTTACTAATCCAAATGGGGGTACACAGTTTGTTTCTTGTTCTTTTAAAACACTTATGGACAGGAAAATATGTTTTAACACTGAAATTTCCAGTGTTACCATCAATACTTCCAAGAATATGCCAAGGACAACCTTTTTTATTACACTTTGCCCTTATCCTTTCCTTCTCATTAGGTTTCAACTTAATATTAACACCCTTCTGAATAGAGTAAGTTTGCAGTGCCTCCCTGAACTCTATGTGATTCAAAAATACCATATACAGTTGAAATAAAACCTTTTTAGCAGTTGGATCAAAGTAGATCTTTGTACTTTCCTTCCTAGGTGCTGGATCTACCACTTCATCATTCTCAACAGGATCCCCTTCATCTTCACTAATGTCACTACCAGGATCTGAGCTATCAAAATAAGGGTCATCACCACCCAAATTGCCTTCAAATACCCCCTTCTTCTCCTTATAAATGTCTTCAAAACCAGCATCTATACCTACAGGACCAGATGGTATCTCATCTAGATTTACTCTAGCAGTCTTTTCTTTAACTTGTTCTTGAATATTAGACTGCCTAGCTTGAAGCAACTCCTCATCCAAATCACTCAAATCATCAATATTTTCATCAATATCATAGAGTGAATCAGAAT
>NW_006239265.1:525920-534098 GCF_000226075.1 Solanum tuberosum | reverse complement strand
GAGAAGAGGAGAAGTGTAAAAGTCGCGAAGGTTTGAAAATTTTCGCCGGAGTTAGGACTATTCTTAGTTTAAGGTGAGTCATTTGCCACGTGGAATATAATATCATACGTGGATTATTATTTTTTTCTTTTTGGCCAACGTGTACGTGTTTGTGCAACACGCTCCATATACCACATCAAAAAAAGTGTTTAAAATGTTGAGTTTGGATGGGTTCAGGGGTCCAGATGACAAAAGGATAAGTAGAAGGGTTCACAATACAAACAGATACAAGTACAAGGGTCCACCAGACCATTCTGCCTTTCTTAATCTCTATGCCAAGTCAATACTTCCTCCATTCCATATTAATTGAATTTTTGAGGCATTTTCCATTTTTCAAATTAATTTAATTGTTCAATCTTCTAGACTATTTTTAAAATATTCTTCCAATTTTACCCTTTATTTGGATTTTCAATGTGATGACTTCAATAAAATTTAATTGCTTTGAATTCTTTCTTGGAAATTTCTTACTACATTAAAGTGGCTGAGATTTTAATATACCAAAGGTTTACTCCAGCAACACTTAAAAGACCATCAATACGAATTCAAAAAGCTAACAAGAAGTTTCTATTCCATCGATGTATTTCATTGAAGAATGAAATCAAGATGTAACAAAACTTTCAATCAACTTAATTTGCATATTGAAAATAAGAAATCAACAATAATTATTTACCACAGTTTAGGTTTGATTCTTCCGACGATTCTTGCACTCTTACTTCAAGTTGTATATCATTATCTTCGTTGGGATCCAAATTCAGATCAGGAATTGAATAAGTATCAATATTCTGATCTACTTCAATAATGAGGTCAGGAATTTCATTTGTATTAAGCTCAAATGGAATATTTAGATCAAATTGTATAGCCATGTTTACTTCAATACTTACCAAAACAATTTTTTTATATAGAATAAATTTAGGAGGAAATAGAATTTTTAAATTTGGCTCTATGTAAATTTTTGTTCAGTTTTTACCTCCAAACATTTGGTTTCAAAAAAATAAATTCGTCATTTTAAGAGTCACATTTTGTATTAATTAAGTTAGTATTATAATTAGTTATTATAATTAATGTTTAGTTATTTTAATTATTAATTTGACAATAATTAATAAGGGTAAAAATGGAAAACTATGTTCAATTTATGTCTTAATCTACTTTTCTTAAAGGGTGTGAAACACTTCAAAAATTCAATTAATATGGAATGGAGGGAGTAGTAGACAACTGTTGTTGGACAGACGGAGTACTTGTCATTTCACAAAATCAATACATAAATGAAATTATTCTTCCTATTTTACCCTTGAGAGTTATTAGCCTTGAAAATATACATTTGACCAACATAGAAAAACAATAAAATCAGACAATGTAAAACCTAAATTACAATAAAATCAAACAATGTAAAACCTAAATTGTAAAACGTTTGAAAATCAAACTTTACAACAATATGAACTCCATCTCAGATACATGAAAGCGATGAAAACCAAGATACATGAGAATAATGAAACAATAGTAACAAACCTCTGTGTAAAATGTTGATTGTCAAGTTTCAATTTTGAAATTTGGACATTTAAACATGTATTGAGAGAATGAAGGGAGAGAGAGTGATAGGGGTGGGTGAAGGACGTGGATAGGGTGAAAGATTCAGTCGAGTAATGTGATTGGGAGAAGGAAACCCTGATGTGAGAGAAATAATTTGAATAATTAATGGACCATTAATTAAACATTTTAATTTATAAGATAATTATTCAATATCATATTTAAGGGATTTGTGTATTTGATTAAATATTTTAAAATATATAGTATTAATATTAAAAGTGTAATATGTGTAATTGTTTTAAACTAGAGGTAAAGTAAATATATATGATAGTGATGTATGTTAGTTAGATAGTTTTTTCTATTAAAAACTTGACTTCAAGAGAAAACTAAATAAGGGTACAATGGTAAAGTTATATATTTCTTAAGGGACATGAAACCTAAAATAGTGGCAACTAAATAGGAAAAAAGGGAGCAATTTTTTACATTATACCCTTGTACTCTATCTTCTTAATAGTGCTCAATTTTCAAGAGATATTTTAAAAATAACTATAGTTTAGTAAAATACACATGATATTGAAAAATAATTTATTTATAAAATACCATATCTATAAAGTTGTGGAGGGTGTAGAAACTTTCAAAGGTTTATTTGAGTTTATGAGTAAATTATTTTTCTTCAAATTAAAATAATTTTTTGAAGATCTGTACAATTCTCCACAACTTTTTATCTATTCTTTGCTAAAAAAATATAGCTAGTAGCATCTCTATCTATAATAATACAAAAATTATTTTTACTAGAAATTTAAAAAATGGGTTCCAATATATTTCCTTCTATATATGCTATATTTAAATATGAATTAAATAAATGTTAATGTAAGAAAAATTGGTTTCGTACAACTTTAAACTATTCTTAGACATATTCTCGTAATTTAAAATTGTATACTTTTCTCATTTTTTATTTTTTATTTTTATCTTGAATCACTTATCTCCAATCATTCAAATTTTTTTAGTGTTTAAACACTTCTCTTCAATCCATAAAGGTTAATGCATTTTACGTCAACCTTCAATTGTTGAAGGACTTTTCTACGACCTTCAATAGTCAAAGCACTCTTCCCAATTTTCAATTGTTGATGCATTTCTCATCAAAGTTTGATTGTTTAATCACTTATGTTCAATTATAAAAACACTTTTCTTCAACTTTTATTGTTTCACTTTGTCATTTGCAGTCAAAATTTATTATATTTTTTCACTTCTCCCTTATTTTTAGAAAAAAAATAAAATTTCTTGTTGCAAATTGCTTACATCTCTAAAAAGGGGCGGATTTTTTTAAGTATACAAATTAACAATTGTATTTACACCAACATAGCAATACTTTTTTTTCCAATTATATAGCAATTACTTTTTTTTTTCAAAAGTAGAATTTAAATTAAAAAAAAAAAGATTTTCCAAATCAACCATGCTTATCCCACTTTCCATAAATTTCTCCAATAATTTTACCTTCCCTAATTTATTCAAATATGCTATATATTATCTCCCATAAATAGAGGTTTCCTACCAAAAACATGACTCCTTTCTCTGACTTAAAAAATCGGCCAAACAAAGAATGATTATTGAAAAAAATGCATACCAATAATTTCTCAAATTCTAATTCAACACAACGGGGCGATGGGGACTCAGCAGGTAATTATATAAAAAATAATTCTCATGATATTTTATTACGTGGTTGAATTTTGATTTTTTCACAAATATCTATTTTGTACTTTTTTGGTAGTTATTCGTTTTGTTATTTTGTCAATTTTTGGTGTAAAATTAATTCATACAATTTTGGTTGATGTTCGGGATCGTCCAAATTTTGGTGTAATTTCAACAATTTCATATGATTTTGTTGTACATTGATGTGTAAAATTTGTTTTTTTTGTTAAAGTTTAGGTTTAATTGGTATGATGTGTGCCATATGGTAGCAAATATTTTATATCAATAAGTTTGCAATATGTATTTCTGTATTTGTTTAGGTATGTGATCTGGTATAATTGTCACTAATAGCTGACACCAAACAAATAGCCTGATGCATGATTTGGTGTATTGTTTGGTCAAATTATAGTATCTTACTTATGAACGTATATTAAAGTGAGTGTAGTTATAAATAATTTGGTGTAATTGGTGGTGTCAATAACTACAAGTTTGACAATCTATGGTATATAATTAGAACCTCGTAATAAACTTATGGTACATATTTTAGTGAATTTTAAGTATGTGAATTGGTGTAAATAATAATGTGAAAAATAATTCGTACATTTACTGATGGTAACCTGATAAAATCATAAATTTTAAAAATTGGTTTAAGGGTATGTAATCTTTGACTGTTTTTTTTACGTTTATTATATAGTTAAAATATTGGTAAAATTTGGTATTTCTTTGGCTGTTTTTTTAAGATAATTAAATGTTTAAAATTTTGGTAAATACTTTGGTATTTCAATAAATGGCTATATACCAACGAAAATCAATGTATAAACAAATCTAAATAGTTTGATGACTGTAGTAAGTAATTCTGAAAGTTCCTTTTAATATTAACAAAGAATTTGTTATTTTAAACAGGCAATTACGTGGATTACAATATTGAAGGAGTTATGTATGATCCAACCACCAAATACGAAGGCTTGCTTACAGCTATATCTTCACAATTGGGAGTGGACACAACAATTTATCATTTGGAACTAAGGTATTTCATGAGTGGTCCATCTCCACCAATGAAGATACATAACGATACGGGAGTGCAAGTTTATTTAGATCAAAAGAGATGCAATTCAGATTTCTTTTCAAAATATCCTTTATGTGTGACATGTGTGGACAAAGCTATGGAATCCATTGAGTACCAAACAAATGTCCAAACAACACGTCAACATATTTTGGGATCCAACACACTATGTTTGACTAACATGGATCCAATTTTGGAATGTTATATTGAAGAATTTGAAGGAACTGAAATAATTTCAAATCATCAACACTATTTGGTGGCCGAGGATCAAGTTTATATAAACAAGCAAACTATATCGGAAGTTATGAAGCGATATGCATTTCTAAGAGAGTTTTGTTTCGTTGCAAAAAGATCAAGTACTACCTGGTGAGTTATTATATATGTTGATTTTAAAAATTAATATATTTTAACAACTTACCATGTATTAAATATGTATGAGTGTTTGTGTTACTATCTAAAGTGTGCTACAGAAAACTGTTCATGGGTTTTTAAATCCTCATGTTTGAATAATTCAAAGTTATTCAAAGTGAGGAAATTCTATGATACACATTCTTGTCCATTGAAGGACCGGATTCAATCAAAGCGACAATCAACAAGTGGTGTGCTTGGGGCAATGTTGGTTGAAAAGTATGTCGATCTGAAGACCGTTTACACACCAACAGACATACAAGCAGACATGCTAAGGATACATGGTATTTCATTAACATACATGCAAGCATGGAGAGGAAAAAAAAGCTTTCGAGACATTAAGAGGTGACCCTGCCGAATCATATGGAAAAATTCCAACATATCTGTATATATTGGAGAAGACATATCTAGGGACAATTGTGAATTATAAAAAAAAAGATGAAAATCATTTTTTATATTCATTTACAGCACTTGATGCAAGTATAAGAGGCTGGGAGTATTGTCGACCAATAGTAGTCGTGGATGGTACACATTTAAAATCAACATACGAAGGCACAATGTTGATAGCTAGCACATTAGATCCAGGAGGTACTGTTTATACCATTATCGCAACTAGATTGATTTGTTTTTTATATATAATCAATATATGTTGTATTTATTTTGAAGATATTTGTTGTATAGGTCACATCTTGCCGCTTGCATACAGAATAGTTGATTCAGAAAATGATGATTCATGGTTATGGTTCTTTGAGAATTTTAAAAATGCATTCGGTGAAAGGGAAGATATGTGCTTTGTTTCTGATAGAAATAAGAGCATTTGGAATGCTACTGCATCTGTTTATCCCGAATTCAGACATTACGCATGCATATACCATCTATGGACCAATTTACTAAAGAAAACATACAGAGATACAGAAGAGGTTAGAACATTATTCTTCAGTTTAGCAAAAGCTTACACTGTTCAAGAGTTTGATGAATTGATGAAAAGGATGGATCAAATTAATCCAAAATACCGTGCAAAAAGCAAATTATTAGAAATGGTCACGTGCACATTCACCAGTAAAAAGGACTTGGACACTAACAAGTAACATTGCAGAGTCACTAAATAACGCTATTCTTGTTGGAAGAAGGTTACCAGTGGCACCATTGTTGGAATTTGTTAGAAAAACAATTGAAGCTTGGAATGAGAAGCACAACGAAGAAGGTAGAAATACTACAACAACCTTGACAAGTAAATACAATGAAATGTTGGAGGACAATATAAATTTGTCTCATCGAATGCTTGTAAGTATTAACAATTCTCTACTATGCATATTATGTTTTGGTTTTATTGTTGATAATGCATGCTCTTAAATGAAGGTACGTGCATCAACAATACACCTTCATACCATTATAGATGGTGCAAAGAGGTTTACAGTATGTCTGAATACACGAATGTGTAGTTGTGGCAGATTTCAACATGATGAGATCCCTTGTAGTCATGCACTTGCAGCAATCAGACATAGGAATAAACATCGCGATGATTATTGTTCAGCTTATTATAGTAATAAAAATTATCAAGATACATATGCAATACCAATTGAACCCTTGCCTTGCGAAAGCACTTGGGATGTTCCATCACATGTCTTGCAAGAGGTAGTATTACCACTAATTACAAGAAAGCAACCAGGCAGACCTCCAAAAAATGATCGCAAAAAGGGATTCACCGAAGGAGAGGGGAAGAAGAGGAAAGTAACCTGTAGTGAATGTGTTATAGTTGGGCATAACAAGAAGACTTGCCCAAAAAAAAACTCATGATAATTAGCTTTGTTAGTTAGCACATCAACATGCTGCATATCAAGTTTTATTAGTTAGCACCAAACAATAAAATAATATCACAACTTGATTGAAAGAATCACCATTATCTGATTATTACCTATTAGGCTAGATTTAAAATTATATGTTTGTGTCATTGTAACAATTAAACTATAATTAGGAGTCTATGTTTGTGTCAATAGTTGATTTTCCTAACATACATACCAAAAACAACTGTCCTCATAGAACTAAATCACAGATTTTAGTGACTACAATGAAGCCAATTTTACTTACCAATAACTAAAAATCACAACAAAAAACAAATACCAAATCTTACTTTAATATAGAGTTACACCGTAAGAAATTACCAAATCACTCCAAGGCTGCCCTGGATAAGCCAAAGGGTGAAACCAATCCATCAAAATCCACCCTACCAACACCGAACTCAAAAAGGAGGATCGATTGGATTTGAAAGCAGCAGTGAAGAAACTGGTTTTCCTATAAAACAAAATGGGTAGTTATATCATATAAAGTGAATGAACAAATGGTAAAATACAATTACACAACAATACATACTTTCCACGTTTTTTGGATAATTTGCTATCAACCCATTTCTTAAATTGAAGGATAACTTCACTGTACATATCAAACCCTTTGTAATTTACAAAAGGATGCCTCCATAAACAGTACTTCACTGTGTTCACCGATGTGCCACCTGATTCACTTAAGTTTGTGTATGGTGATTGGGCATACTTTCCAGGAATCTTCGTACGAACATGTTGAACTGGTGAGATAAATGTGTTTTCACCCTCAATAACACCAAACTGATTGAACTTTGTTTTTCCAGCTTTAGCAACTTCCAAAGGTGTGACACAAATATTTTCAGATTCAACATCTACCAATGATGGCACGTATGTTTGTCCAGTTTCAAGAGCAACCGACTGTGATTCACGCATATTGGGCATAACAAAGTCATCAAATGTAGGAGTTTTTCTATTTATTTCAAAATCAACAGATACACCACCTATTAAGATATACAAACATCATTTATGTATCTATATTTTATGAAATTTTAAACACAAATCAGAAATGAACTAAAAATAGTTATAAAAAATAGATTTAAGCTAACAAAAAAGAACAAACAATTGTTATCAAAAACATGATTACGAAACGAAGATGGTGTCTACACACCATCTTTATCTCCACAATCTTGCAAATGTTCATTTTGAACATCAACATTTCCTTTTCTTTGATCCTCAACAACAACCTTAATGTTCTCAATAAAAATAAAATTTTGAGTCATTCAACTATTACAATAAGACAACAATATAGCTAATTACGGATATGTAATCAACAAGAAGATTAATAATATTTAAAATCAACACAAAGTATCCACATTAACATTTATAATAATCTTGATCTAAAAATTAGTTTATAAGTAAATAATAAGTCCATATATTAATAAGTAGACTAACCCGTTCACCACCTAAATCTTTGTTGGTTGAAACATCATTTTGAAGAGATTTCAACTCTTGAATGATATGTTTGAATGATGAATCCATAAAAGCCTTCATTTCAACAAACTTAGCATCTACATTTTTTTCAAACTTTTCCAACTCATTACGAACCTAACAAAAATTAAAATGACATTAATGTTTCTT
>NW_006239265.1:521340-525217 GCF_000226075.1 Solanum tuberosum | reverse complement strand
CAAAAACCATACACCCACCACACTTAAAACCAGTAATTACCAAAAATTCTCTAAGCCCAAAATGCATTTCTTTACCATTTATGTCAAACACTAACATATCATCCCGATTGTTAGACAAACACAAACATGTCATCCCGATTGTTAGATAAATGATGAACAAGACATCTTATAATCTGAAGTTGGACTTTCAATTGGATAACCAAAAGGAGACTCTTTAAACAAATGAACACTACCAATTTTTTCAAGTAGCTTTGTTATATCAACAAAAACGTTGACATTAACGTAAGAACACCAACGCGATTGTTTCTTCTTGATCTAAAAAATATATATTAAAAATCAATAAATTATAATAGTCATAAATGAAAAATTTATAATATAAGCAAAGAAATATTTGCATCAAAAATTACATTACTAGAAAACGACGGTAAAAACATACCTTTAGTGGTACTTGTGATGCCTTTTTTCCTTTTATTATTAACAAATCTAGTCCATTTTTGACTTAAACCATTCATACCTTTGCTCACCGAACACCCATCAACATTCTAGGGCAGAAAAAAATTAATTAATGTTACAAAACTTTCTAATAAGAATAAGATTCAACACTTGCATGTAAAAAAAAAAAGAAATTTAATCAAATAAATAAATACCTTTGAATCCTGATCATTATTTACTCTTAATCTTTTAGAGAGGGGGATATCGTCCTCAAAATCGCTGTCATGTGGATAATGATCTTCTACCAATTTTTTTTTACCCTTCGATTTTGTATCAGCCCCATAATCATCTTTTTGTTGAACTTTGTAAGTTAATGAAGAATTGATAACAATACACTCATTAGAGCTACCAGATGGTCTTGAACTGACCGGCGGGCTATCAACGATTATCACAGATTTGTTAAGTATAGGACTTTTACGTGGAGTCTTTTCCATCGAACAATGACAATTTTTTTAGGTTAGTTGGCTTGTGAAACGTTTCTGTGAGAAGATTAAAGGTTAAGAAAGTTGAAGAAGAATATGGAAGGAAATCCTTTTGACTTCCCAAAGTATTTTCAAGATTTCTTGAAAATACAACTCAACATTGATAAGTACACCCCTTTCTTGGTAAAAAAATTGCTTTATCAGAAAAGAAAAACTAATGATGATCCCCAAAAGGTCCACTATGCCTAAAAAAGGGGAAAAAAAAGTAATGAACGTGTGAATTTGCAACTGTTTAGGAGAGAGAATATTTGATAAATATTAATATCCTAATTATACTCCCTATAAAAGGCACGAATTACTAAAAGTATGAGAGAGAAAAATCTGTAAAACAAAATTAAATTAAATACAAAAATAAATGTTTTGTTATGTATGTAATTTAAAAACTTAGTTTGTAATTAAATATAAGTATATTGATATTTTGTTAATAAAAGTCTTAAGTAGTATATTTCTGTAATTTTCACCTCTTTAAATCTACTATATTTTAAACAATACTTCTCTTAATATAATTATTCTTATGCATATAATGTTGATCAGACGTTTGTCATTATCATTGATGAACATGCGAAATATATTTGCTAGTGTCATGTAATAAAAATTATTTGATTCTTTATTAAATCCTAGAAAGCTCTGATACCATTTCTGAAGATCTCTATTTTCGAAATTGTAAAATTACAAGTAAAAGATCAAAATAATTATTAAATTATTGAAATAAAGTTATTTTATCTAATGAAGTATCAAACAAAATTGTATTATTACAAATGATATGATTTTTTTGTTATAACTTTCATTTGAATTTTTCTATGTTATCTTACACAATCAGAGTGAGAAATAGAAGAATAGAGACGAAAATTAGTGCTTGATGAAATCATCGAACTATTAAGTGCAATATATTCATCTTGAACTGAACGAACAAAAATTAACGTTTGATATTTTTCAGCATTCATTTGAATTCACATGCAATAATGTGTATTACATAAGACATGGATATGTATATTTGCTATTGTTTTTATTAGTTTAACCTCAATACATTAACAATATTAAAAATTTATACTATCAAATCATTTAAAATTATAACTAACTTGCGGTTATAAGCATAGAATAAATGCCTATAAAGTAAGAATAAATAATTTGAAGGTAGCAAAGCAATATAATAGTGTAATTTTTTTTATATTATTGATGTAAATATATTGAAGTTCAATAAAATTACAATAAATAATACCATATATTTATAGCGAATTTTAGATACTATTTGATTTTTAAAATAAATAGTAGATTTAATAATTTACAATAATTCAGTAGCATTTTATCAAAGAGTATGAATCTATAATTGACCGTTCAAAATGTGGTTGAAGATGACTCCGTGAACTTGAAATTGATTACTCCTTAGCAATAATAGTAAATTTTTATTTTCCTAATTTGTGTTACATATACCTCATCAAAAAATAAGAATTTTTTATTATTTTTCAGTTGGTAATAATTTTGGTTATTTTAGTTTAAAAATGGGCCATGAAAAAGTGCACCAATTGTTTCTTGAGAAAAATGTTTGATATACTCTTCAATTTTACTATTTAAAACTGATATACCCTCATCACGAAAGCGACTCATATACTCTTGTTGTTAAACAAATGACTCACATATACCCCTTCCTCAAACGGAAGTGAAAAAATTAATTTTAATTTATTTTTTTTAAAAAAATATAATCCATATGGGGTATATTTGATCCTCTTCACATATTTTTATTTCACTTTTGTGTTTCAACAACTAATCTAAGTTTATTATTTTGATAGTCAAATTTATTTATGTTTTACTAATTTTCTTTAAAATTTGTTATAGATGCCTCATTTTTTTCTACAAATACAAAACTAAATTACAATATAATCGAAATTAGTTTTAAATTATAATATAGCCACAAAAAAATTATTTAAACTATTTTTCATTTACTCTAAAGAATGAAAGAAAAATAAAATAAGAATAAGAAACTCAAATAATAACAATCAAAGAAGTAAAAAATAATTTATGTACGAAAAGGACTAAAATATATCTTGAGCTTTGCTAGAAGGATCATGTATGCCCTACATGAATTTTTTAAATTAAAAGTAAAAAATATAAATTTAAAACTAATTTTTTCACTTCCATTAAATGAAAGATATATGTGAGCTCTTTTTGTTATGATATGCGTACATATGACCTATTTTGTATAACAGTAAAGGTTATATGAGACACTTTCATAACAAGGAGAATATCAAATTTAAGTGGCAAAATTAAGGAATATATCAGACCATTTTTCCTTCTTTCTTTTATATGCCGCTCTATGTTAACTTGATTTCTTCTTATTCATATTTCATTTGTGTCTCTCAATGATCAAGCTCTTGATCTTCTACATAATTCTTCTTATTCTAATTGTTTTTCGATAGCACTTTATGGGATAAAAGCACATATTGCTGCGCAAGAAATAGAATTTATTGTGATTAAACAACTCTTTAGATAATTTAAAATTATATATCTCTCACCTTAAATTTACTGAATTTTCTAACCTGGCACATCTTGATCTATCATATTTAAGTTTTTCAGTAATTCCGTTTTAAATCTCTCATGTTTCTAAATTATGTGTACTTCACATATTGATTGTTGATCTATAAGCTTGAACACTTTTAAACTGCTCTTTGTACGCATACTATTACACAATGTATAAAAGTTCAATATACAATGTATTCTATGTTTGCGACTGTGCCCCTAATGTATCATTAGTGTATTTCCAGTAATTTTTGTGTATTCAAAGTACATACATATGTTCTATAAATGTATACATTTTATACTAACATATAATATGTATAACGTACCATCCCGTTTTTCTTCTTACATGAGTATATAATTTATGTAATCTCTCCCCCCCCCCCTCCCCC
>NW_006239265.1:515305-517092 GCF_000226075.1 Solanum tuberosum | reverse complement strand
CACACACACACAACGCTCAAAACAAATACAACTACATATCAATGTAGTCCAACATAGTGAGGTCTAAAAAGGGTAGTACAAATACAAAACTTACTTCTACCTCAAATGTGAATAGAAATGTTATTTCCGATAGACCCCAGCTCAAAACAAAACTTGTCTAGAAAAAGACATAATAGAAGTACAAAAGACAACAAATAGTAATAGAACAAAACTACAACAATGTAATACAATAGGAACTACACAAAATAATAGATAGCAGCAAAAATTGAAGAACAAGGAACTAAAAGAATAGTTCTACGGCTGTTAAGGGCAGCAGGACAAAACACTCCTACCTACTTTTATGGATGCAAAAACGAATGAAAGCACTTTACCATGCACATACAGAGAGTATATTTATTACCATGCTGTGGCGCCCAATTTGGCTATTCCATTGATTGTCTATGGTCTCCCACCGGCACAAACAAGAGACAACTATGAAATCCAAAGGAAAATATTTAAAAATAAATCACCGAGTTTTTTTCTTAATTCTTTGTAGGAACACCTTGATCTCCCATGGTTTTCATTAGTTTAATGGAAAAATAGTTTAAGGGGGAATATGTCAAATATACAAATAGAATGGAAACAAAAGCCTCTTCATTAGTCCTCGTAAAGAACTAACCTGTACAACAGAATAATAAATTTCACAGGACAAATATACTATAGACAAACCATGTTTAAAAGCCCTCAAAATACAAGATGCATAAGTTGCATTTCCAGCATAACAAAATGGCGCCCCTATACATTGGGCTTCCATAATACTGATCCTATGAACAAGATCAGCTTACCTATTTTTCAGCACCTAATCTCATAAGAACCAGCTTTTGTGATATAGCGAACCCATTCAACTGTGTTGTAGCCGCTCTTTTCCCATACCTGCAGACAGTTACTAGGTGAAGCAGCATTCGACCCAAAAATCAGTCCCAAGTTAATTACTAGTTTGGCAAGCATACCTTGAGAAAGCGAACTCGAAGTCCAGATGCTGTAAACATGGGAACCTACAATGACAAAAGTGGGTCATTCATCTGCAACAAATAGTTTAACCATGATAGAAACAAAGAAGCACCACAAATTTCAGAAGTTAGTAATCCTAAGCAGTGCCACAACTGATTCTATGAAATTGGATCCTGTTATAAACCTACATTTTCTAATTGCTATGCTGATTTAAGTCAGAAAAGAAACGACTATTGCCATCACATGAGTGCCCATAAAGCTTCCCCTAATAACGAGTGAAATGGACTACCACTTGATTGGAAGATAGAGAAAAGGGAAAGAAAAAGTGAGCTGACAAAATTCAAGCAAAAAGAAACTAGAGAGAAATAATAGAACAAAGTTAATTTTCTCTTAAGTCCAACTTTCTGGTCAATACAAACAAACAATGAGAATACAATTGTCTCACTATTTCCTTTCTTTATTTTCCCTTCCCTTCTAATCCAACGAAGGTACAGCTCCTCCAATCAGCCAGTAAACTTGGCTGGTATAACATTTTGACAAGGCTGAACACCAAACTCCTCCACAACTTGTGTCACAAGAAAGTAGTAGCAAATAGTGATGATGATTGGGTACAAGATTCAATAGCAGTCTCCTACTCTTAGTAGTCCTTTTGGAAATATTTTCTAAGCATTAGGATTTGCATCTAATTCCAAAATTCTTTTACATTCAGGTTTCCCCTCCTCTCCTCTCCAAGAACCATTGAAGCTAGGAGTACATGCCATCATTGACCAAGTGAACACAGTTATCACCCATCCTAC
>NW_006239265.1:504205-514831 GCF_000226075.1 Solanum tuberosum | reverse complement strand
CATACCAACAATACCCCCCCCCCCCCCCCCCCCCCCCCCAAAAAAAAAGAAATAATATTCAGGCACCTGGAATTCCATCTGAATTGGTGGCCTAGTCCAGGACTTCTTCTCTGCTATTGTCGAAATCAACTCCACTTCAGCGCTCATTGTTGACTCAGTTTGCCCAGGAAATTTTTTTATCCTGCAACAAGAAGCCCATATTGAAGATCCAAACCACTAGAAACTAGATTTACTGCAGAAGAAGGTAGAAAAATATAGCTGGCATACTATTAAAGAATACAGAACATGGTCAATACACAATTATAGTGATTCACAACAATATCTTGGATCAGTGGCAAAATGGACGAAAACATTTGTGTGCACTCCACCTCTGCCACCACATGGTCGAGAAGCTGAAATTATGGATACTTTCAAATAAAAAGGGTAAAAGGGGGGCAAAAGAAAAACATATTTGTCAAATGAACTGAGCAATTATGCTACTTGCTACTATATGAACACAAAAACTGGTCACTAATACACCTTTTACCGGATTATGATATCTTGAAGAACTAGGGACAATTAATTCCTTTTAGAAGCAACAAAGAGAGCCAAAATTTGAGCAATCGTAGTCTTCCACTGCCCATGGACAACAACTTGACCAAGAAGATGTCACTTTTTTCTCACCAGAACTTCCTTCCTGTACATCACATTTCTCCCCCCCTTTTTTTGTATCAGTTCTAGAGCATATATTCTCCCTCAAGAAATTGTGAGGCTGTATTATAATACACGTTTGAGAGGCTGGAAAGCTCATGCAAAGAAAATTCCATATTGTTCAAAACAGAGACGAGCGATAGTATAAGAACATCTGTTTGTCAACTTTCAAGCATAAACAGATCAGCTTAGATGAAGTGTACGCAATTCTACTTGCTTAAAGGAAAGCATCTATAAGCGAGCAATTATGCACATAGATACATAAACTACACGTACATAACATATTGCAAGGCAGAGTCTAAGCTAAACATTCGCTTCCACAGAAAGATTCCAATTGCCTCCAGTTTGAACAAAATGGATCACTCTGAAGCACACATTATTCTCCTTTGATTACATAAAGAAACCAGTATAGCCTAACAGGTTTCCCTTTGTAACGCTGTCAAGTTTCAGTAACAAGAATGCGGTGAAAACATTTTAAAAGAGATTAAATGCCACCAAACAAAAAGATAAACTTTGACAGAAAAAATTCTCATCCATTGATTAATTGCAGCAGATTCCATGGCAAAAAGGATCCATAAGTGAAGGAATGAAAGAAATTGAAAATTTGCATTTTGTACATAATATTGATTTTTGATAAAGGACAACATGATAGCAAAGACCAAATCTCCACCTTGAGGTATTGAGATCTTTACTAATGGGATTACACCTCTGCTGACTTTTGAGTACGATTCAGATAGAGAGATTGGCTGTAACTCCGTAAGCACCAACTCAATTAGTAAAAATAGATAAGAGGTCTAATTAATCTAGATAGGTTGAATTTCCAAATGTTCACTTGCAAGGAGGTCTTCCCTAATAATGTCTGTCATGAAAGGAGTCACACACACAAACACCGAAAAAAAATCCCCACACCACCACACACATACAGTTATTATGCCTAATGGTAAAAAAGCAAGCAAATGTGGCATCCTAGCATTAGCTTGTGGATATCAGGCACTTCAATAACCCCTCCATTTATTTGTACATTCATTTTTTGTTACAAATAAAGAGGCAAGTATTCATCAAATACCAAAATATTTATTAACTAAATCAGATCCAAATAGTATATAGGTTTTGCTAAGACTATATGACTAGATGTCAGAAGTTCGATTCACATGCAACCAAGGTCCTAATGGATAAAGTGTACAACATCTTCAAGAACAATGTCCAATCTAGAGCAATGTCAATTCCATATTTTTAGACTAGGTTGAAGTCACAGTCAACTTGAGACCTGAGGTCAAACCCTGAAATAAATTAAGTTCATAACCCTATAGGATTACACCAAAAAAGATAAATCTATTGCATACTCACTTCCACACCAAAGAGTCAATGGATGGATTGTACTTTGCTCTCCCTGATGTCACCTGGAAGCTTGCTTTTGCAGTTTGCTTTGGCACTGGAACTTTAATGACAACTCCAAGAGCAAACATTTTTGCACCAAACACACTCTTAACCTGAAAAGGATACAAATCATGTTAGAAAATTATAAATGATATCAACGTGGACCAATGTTTCGAAATGAATTTTATTCTATATTGAAAGAAGAGTGACAAACCTTAACATTCACTTCCATTCGCGTACGACCTAATTCCTTGATTGTTGGCAATACACGGAAAGGAAGATTTACTCCTTCAGTAATGCGGTACCTGAGGAAAAAAAAGTTTGCAATTACAAATTCAGACACTGTTATGAAAATGACATGAGTTGAGCTTAAATGGAGAAGTGATGATAAATTGATAATATAGCCTACCCCAACTTGTTTGAGATTGAGGTGTAGTTGTTGTAGTATAGTAGTTTTGCTTTCATATAGTTTTAGTAATGGTTAAAGAAGATAACAAGCCAACTGTTCAAATTTTTGTGTGAAGTACTTCACGGAGAAAAGATCACACGTAGTTTAGATCTTAAATTGTTAAAACTTGTCAATGTTTGTATAATGGATAATCTTATGTAGAAGTGAATTCTAAGTTTGAGATGTCTCAAGAAGGGAAATGGAATGAGAGATGGAAAGAGGGAGAAGAAAATTTATATTTAGGAAGCATGGTCAGAATACTCTGTGATTTCACCTGATTGTAGTGAACTTACAATTCAACGGCCAAATAGTCAAAGTTGATAATTATTTATATGATACTTATTCAAGATTGATATTAAGATGTTAAAGGTACAAGATCATTCGCTGTGACATATGCAAAATTTCCAAGTCTATTTAGCATTGTTCTATAAAAGATAAATGAAGAGCCAACTCAGGCTTCCAGCTTGGGAAGATAATAAAAACAGGACTAAAAAACAACCATGTAGCGAAAGAAGTATGAACTTACTTCATCAGTTCGAATTCACCATCTGGTGGTACAAAGCTGACAGTCTTTTCTGAATTGAATCTCGTCAAGTTTACACATTGGTGGAAAGTAACATCATCAAGTTCAATAGTCTTTCCGCTGCACAGAGTAGCCAAGTAATGCATTATGTTGGTGACAACACAAAATGGTAACCCACCATGCATAGGCTGAAACTAACATGAAGGCCAAACTGAAAAAGCTACATACTACATGTTTCAATAGACTAGGAAGAGTAAGTTGTGGACTCTGCAGAAAAGGAAACACAACAGACAGAAGCAGTCCAACATTTAAAGCATGGTTTAACATTTTAGTTCTGTTAGGTTATAAAGATATATGGCACATTAAAGATAAACATTTTTAAAATTATGAAAACATGCTTGAAAGTACATGTAGTCATTCTGGTACTTGTAAAACTATGTGATCAAGGAAATCTAATTTATGGTCCCTGCCCGACATCATAGGCAATTACTATTACCATCTGTATCTTTTGAACCTTAAGAACAGTGGAACAAATATGCTAAAATTTTAAATTTCATAAATAGTAAAAGAAGCATGTATGGGTTTTCTTGAAATTTTTTTTTTTTGAGAAAAGCTAAGTATATAAATATAACATGAAGAGTGCTTGAATACAAGATAATCTTTTTTCTTAAGATATTAATGCACACATCATTTGAAGATATGCCTTTTGGTCTCACAATAAACATTCATCATTAAGAAGCAACGTTAAACATCTAAAGCTAGCGTCGGTGGTCAGATAGATGACTGGATGACACTCCTCTAATGGAGCAACTTCCAGATCTTTATGCAACCATCTCTAACAAGATTGTACAGTAGCCGATTGCTATTCTAAACACGGATGGAAGCTTCAATTAAGAAGCAACTCGTATGACTGGGAACTTGATTGCATATATGACTTAATTCAAAAGCTGGAACCGTTCTCTCTTGATGATCAGGTGGCTCATTCTTTGTTGTGGACTGTTACTCGGACTCTCCAAAAATATGGTCGCACCCGTCGTATCCTCCAAAAATGCATTACTTTTGAAGGATCAGACACACACCAGACGGCATTTTCGAACAGGCTGAGCAACATAGATTGTAGAAGGCTAAGAAAGATGGTAAACAAGTATCGAAATGCAACATAGGTAACATTAGATGTTCCTACTTGCAACATAGGTTACCGAAATGCAGTTCCTACTTGCATTTCCTGGAATACTTGGCTATAACGGTAGATGTTCTAATGATAAGAGTGATAACATTGCAAAGGTAAAATCAAGATGCTGTAAGAGTTTATTTGTGTTGTAGGGAGAATGTTGTATCTAACTTAACCTCTTTGTTGGATCTGCTGAATTCCTTCAATACATAGAACGGAGACCTCTAATATGATGCACTCTTATAAGCACCTGCTTGGTAGTCGGTAATAAAATCTTAACCTTTTCATTAAAAAAAGAAGAAGCTACCTTCAGTGGGGGAAGTTTCATGAACCTTCCACATCAAGAAAATTGCTGCTAATTCTCTTGAACAACCCAATCCCATTTCCTTATCGAGCATTAACATTTTTTTTAAGACAGTATTGAGCATTAACATTTCTCTTCCAATTAGATGCAAAGACAAAAAAAGACAGCATCATTCTTTCCTTTTTGAGGAGATCTCATTTCAAATGAACTAAAATCTTTATTCCACAGTAGCCTAAATTGGAAATTACCTAAGTAAGCCTACTGAAAGAAGTAGTTCAAGAAGCAAATTCTGCAGGTTCAGTGAATGAAACACAAGTATTTGGAAGTTACCTCTTTGTTGGACGGGATTTAAGCTGCGACTCTTTCTCAAGACCAATTTTATCATTTAACCCCAACTTCAAATCAGGCATTCCAGAAAGAAAGCATTTCATGAGAACTTTCCCAGTTACATCGCAACGAAGCACACTACCTACAATTGTCTTGTTAGTGGAAAACTGAAAACCAAAAAGTATCCACCAAGCCACACAAGAACTTTATACCTTTTGACGACATAAGGAGATTAACACTTTCCACTATATCCAGAAACACCTGTCAAACATATAAATCCCAATTTTTCAGAAATTGGGCAGATAAGAGAACTATAGAAAAATTTAAGAGGAAGACAGCAAAAACCACCTCATTCTTCTTATAAGCAAGACCCTCCCTGCGCCAACCAACAGCACCCGTGACTTGTAATGTGGCATTTGGAACTGGTTTATCCAAAGGCTGCTGGAGTTGTGCATGAGAAGAAGAAGTCAATACTGCTATCCATTCTTTTTTTTCTTTTGAAAAAGAACGAAGTTAATCATATTACAAAAAATATTTCTCTTTGCTATACCAATCTCTTAATATCTCATGACTGATCTTTTTCTTTCGAGAGGTATCTCATGAATGTTCTTTTTTAAGAAAAACTAAATAGATAAAATATTATAAACTATTCTATGATGCTATGAAAACAAGTAGCGAGACAACTAACCTTTGACGAAAAGGGTGAGCGAACCCCTTCCTGAGTAATATAGAGTTTCAAGATTTCAGGTGAAAGATTTTGAGGGTAACCGAAGTCCATTATTTCTGTGATGTATGCAAATTAACGAACATCAAATTATAAAGCACTTAAATAGGTATATGAAAAATTGAAAATGACTAAACATTAAACTTTGTGGCCTACAACAAATGATTATCGGATCTATACAGATTAAAGTAATTAGCTTGTCCATAGATAGTTGTCATTCATTGTCATACTCCAAAGTCCAAATAAACAGAACGTTGATAAAAAACAGTTTAAGATGTCTATGCATGGAACAAAATTATAATGAAAATAGTAATGGCTCATTAGCCATTTCATTAACCAGATCAGCCTCAGGTTAGGCAAGACAAAGTGTGCCCCGGGCAGCATTCAAAACTAGACCATATTGGATTATTCTATCTGAGTTTTTCTCCTTTTTATAAGGCTCCAGATGTTGTTTCACCTTCCATATGTGAGACAATGACGGAATGGACATCCCATATAAACAGAGAAGAGTAACAACTGGGCAAAGGGAAATTGCAGTGAAGGTGCTGATTCAATCATGACAACTAATTAGCAGGGCAAGGTTCCTCTTTTTTTCCTGTCATCATCTTCTTCTTCCTCCCCCCCCTCCTATCTGCTACAACAATTTCAAGACCCTCCACCTGGAGGCCCTAGAGCACAGACTTCCTTTGACCCTCTTCGGCTAGCTTCTTTTCTTCCTTCCTTTTTTTCTTCCTTTGCCCCAACAGTCAGCACTGACCAAACACTTCCCAACTAAACCACTACATTTCTTCTCCAACGAAAGAATACTGATATTCAATCTCACTCCTTACCGGCCAAATGAAGCATTCAAACTCTACCTTGCGATAATTTCTTTTTTTCTTCTTCAATTTTTCCTGATATTTTCCATCTTCTACCAATTGTTTTTGTGTTTTCTTAATCTTTTCCACCGCCAATGCTTTTGTTAGGCACTGCTATATCTGGTTGCGTCTTGAAATTATGCCATTCACATAGCTTTTGGTTTCACTGAATACATGTGGTAAAATTTTGTTGTCTATTTTCGATTATATAAAGATCAAAATGTGGACAACAGACTTACAAAGCAATAAATTCGGATAGGGAATTTTGGAAATAAAAATTAAATTCACTGATTTATTGGCTGTGTCATCCAACATATAAACACTAGTCACACATACATTTCCGCCCTCTATTCCCCCCGCTAATATCCCATCCTAAGTAATAGGATCCGCCCTGTCCCATTTATATACCAAATGGCCCCTAAGAAAATGCATTCTTTACGTTGTGCACTGTCCACGCGAGTGAAATATACTACTTACTACATCGAGTACATCATGCTAAATCGGGCAAAGAGATCTGATTAGCTAGTCACTGAGGCAAGATAATAACAAAAATTACTAGATTCACATGCTTTCTTAAGGTCCATAATACAGTTTACACTTCATGCAAACCTCATGTTCAAGCAAACCGCAATGGTAAACACAAGCAACTGTGACCACTAAAACAACAGATCCTAGCAAGAGAGGATATGAAGAACGACATCACCTATCAGTCATCACTCAATTGAACTATTGAAATGGAGGACTATTGTAACCGACTTGGCCTCTCCTTAACTTTGCTTTCCTGTTTCCACATTATCCTAACAGTGGTGCTCTATCCAGTTATAATTTTCCTCTCAAAGATAACAAAGTGGGTAAGGGGGAAAGCAGTTGTACACATAAAAAATTAAAATCACTTGAGAAAATTGAAAAAATATGTGCATCATAATTAATACAGAGAGACTTTTTCTTTTTTGATAAGTTATCCAGAAAGGTTTTCTGTTCTGTTTTGATAAGACAGAAAGGGTTTCTACATCGAACTTTTAGATTAAAATGTCAAAATAAATAATCTCCAAATGGCTTACCATCCAAAAGTTCGTAAATTAGGACAAAGTTATTACGAATGGCATCTTCGTCAAAAGAACCACCAAAATAAGATTTGAATAGTGCAACAGCCTGCATGAGAATCAAAAAGAAAGTTGTCAAAAGGAGTAAACACAACTAGAATACATTGTAATTAAATCCACATCTACAAATAATATCACATTCATCATTCCAGTTACAAAAAGAAAGGGCGGTAACAACGACAAGCAGAAAACAGATATAGGCAATTAAATAATAGATATGGCATTATGCTCCCCTTCTCCTTTTCATATGAAATCATGCACGTTTCTCCTGAGATAGTTGAAAATGTATGATATGATGTTATTTTATAACTGTGGTGTTTGGGAAAATTTGTGTGAACCTCGATTATTCCAATGGATGTATGCTACTTCTCGCCAGGTACAGATATTTTACAAACTTAACTATTAAGAGAGTGAGGTTACCTCAACCACAAACTTGAATGCACATGCGACATTTGCATTGGTGCTAACTACAATCACAATATAGACATTGCTAATTCTCATGTAGAAGAAAGAGCAACCTCCAATCTGCCTGACAGGACATGTCCCAAGTTCTTTTGTCTGCATTATATGCATCCGGAAGGCATCTACCATATTACCCCTGTTTAAATCAAGTTCACAGTTGAATGAGAAGATCACAGATTATATTGCAATAGACTTCTTTATTTTTGACCAGTGATGGCATGATGGACTTCAGCACACATCTTTTTAGAGAAAAAGAAGAAAGCACAAAAGCTGAATGGTTTACTGCACAAACATATTTATCAGTACTTAAAATGGTAATGAGAAAAATGGAGCAAATAGATGTTATTTATAAAACCTACATAATGGTAATTCCAACGGATGTCAAAGCCAAAAAATCCAAGCTTAACATTGGTCAGAATTTCTTGATAGCAGGATAAGAGGTACATTTCTTACAAGTGACACATTTCATGTTTGTATTCAAATTACCAAATACCTGTTAAACATGTGACCGTTGACAGATTAAGAGAAAAATAGACAGTTTATTTTATCAATCCAAGGGAAAAAGGTCAAACTTAAGAAACAAGAAGGAAAAAGGCAGAGAATAACATCAAAGCTAAATTAGGAATCCAAAAGAGAACTGAAAATTATTGTAAAACAAAAACAAAATAAGAATTTGAAAACACTAAAATTAATTGATAACACTGTCTGCAGAGGAATGATTTTCTTCAGTTTTGTTTAATTATATCAATATTAAAAAGTGAAATTGAAAGGTGATAATCTTTTCGAAATAAGAGGAAAATCTGCACAGATGAAGAGAGCAATGGGATACCCATTTAAAGCAAACAAGCATAAACAATGTATGTCCCAGAAGGAGCCTTTTGATAAGCTTCTGCTTTTAGTTTCCATTGTCTCACCAAGGGACCCAAAGACAAGAGAATGATTCCCACTAGATCAGTTTCATCCCCTCTATTTTCAAGGGGGATGAAAAGATACTAAAGGGGGAAAAGGCTCTAGGAACTCAATCACATCTCATGCTATTCAATAGAGGATTTTATTAGTCAACTTTCAATATCTACTTTGTCAGGAATTGCAAGTCCAACTAACAATGGAAGATACTTTCCGCTGCAAATTCATAATATCATAAGCTTATATTTTCTGGAAGATAGCCCTAGGGATTAGCTCAACTGACAAAGCTTGAGGGACTTGTGTCTTAGGTCACAAGTTCGACCCTGCTTCAAGGTAACTAAATCTAGTATTTAAGTGGAGAAAGGCAAAGTGGTAAGTTCATCACCCCTGAGTTTCGAAGGTTGCAGACTTGCAGTTGACCCAAAGGATTGGCTCCAGTAGATTTCTCAGCCATAAAAACTATTTTATGGAAAGATATACTAGAAAAATATTTCTTACTTTCAGTCACTAGAACTCTCACTCGCTTTCAAATACAATTATTTATGACCATAGGCGGATTCAAGAATTAAATTTAATGGATCAGACTATGTTGTATCAGACTTTTTAACCCACATCCAATAAAAACAAAAGCTAGATTTTTGCATTGGAAGGATCTCATTACACTCTATCTTGTTGGACAAGGATCCCCCTCTTTCCAGCTGAGAAAACACATTCAAGTGTGGAACTCCAGATCTCAAGCCTACTCAATTTAAGCACCAGCATCACGCAACAAGTCAAGTCATTAGAAAATTCTCACATATGCTTTAAACTAGGTTAATGCTTAATATACTCCCTATTCTTTTCTCCCTCGTCTTCTCAGAATACCTAGAGCATGACCTCGTAGAACCACTTTAATTCCTCTAAAGAGGGCAAACAAAGAAGCCCGCTTTAATTGTATAAGATAAATTGCATGTCGAGCTTCCAAAAACACACATTGCAACAGCTTTCCAAGATGTGGATGTGTAGTTAAGGCAGCACGGTGTAGTCACATCCATTGCCTTGCATTCCACCCTCCCAGTCATCACATACTTACATATATGCATACGTTAGCAAATGGCACCATGAGCATACCGGTGTTTCCATCTATTTACAGCTTAGTCCCAAATATTTGTTTATTTCTTTAGCACTCTAATACAGTTTGTTAGGATGGTGATGTCACCACTGTCCATGTGATCTAGATTTACTCCTACACTCATTATTTTCAGTTGTAGTCCCCATTTTACAGCATGCTGAATGAAGAATCAAATCTATGTTTTCTCTCCAATTCTTAATTTTCCTCATCTTTGCTTTCAGCTTCATTTTATTTCCCTGTTCTTCGATTTAATTGTTCCTTATGTATGAGAAATGCAAAAAGCGCATGATAGCATCGCAACTGGTGTAACTTATTCGGGAAAAGGGAGAAACAGGGGAGGCAGATCATGGATTGTAATGACCCTCCTGATCATTTCTGTGTGTTTTCCTTCTGTGTGTCATTTAGAGCGTTCCTATAGCGACCCCAAGTCATTTATGACTTGCTGGGACTGACAGTTTGGTCACTTGGTCGTTCGTTTGGTTATTGTGCGAGTTTTAGTGTTTTTGGAGCTTATGAACCTTGAACGATCATTTTCGATCAAAAGTTCAAGAAGATGACATCGGAATCTAATTTTGACGATTCCATCAGCTCCGGAAGGGTCATTTTAGGCTAGTAGCATGGTC
>NW_006239265.1:478831-503886 GCF_000226075.1 Solanum tuberosum | reverse complement strand
AGTTTGGTCTAGATTGACCCTTCTTTTGTGTCCCGAGGTTTCCGATATTTTTTCGACCCCTTTAGTGGTTTTTGATTTAAAATGACATTTGGGTGTGGGACCCACTTTTTGTCAAGATGACCTCGTATGGAAATTTCGACTGCGCCTTTGAGTCCGGAATATTTGGAATATCGAATTTGGTATGGTTGCATATCTCGTTTGCGTGCACGGGGTTCCAAACGAGATCGGAGCACCCCGTCGGAGTTTTAAGTTTTTGGAAAGTTAATGCAAAAAAATCTGCTATAAATGCAGAAATATCAGCAACATTTTCCAAACTTAAAAACCTTATAACTCTCTCATCTCTCAACCGAATTAGGCGAGAAGTGCAGGAGCTTCGTATATTTGGTGACTTCGCTGTAGAGTGTTTGGGAGTTGTCGGGTGCGCGTAGTTCGAGGTAATTTCGCGATAAACCTGACTGGTGTACCCTTTTTCGAGCTTTTGTTTTTGGCATTCTTGTTTTGGTCATATCTCTTTCATCTTAGCTCGGTTTTGGGTGATTCGAAGTCCCAGATGTTGAAAATTGTCGTGGCTTCGTCGTAGGGTGTTCAAGGAGTGCTGGGCACCTTTCGATTCTCGTTAATTCCGAGTTTAGACTGCTGCTGTTCTCTTTTAGGTTGATTAAAATGTGATTTTCCTTGCATGTTGGGTTTTGCTGCGTTTTGAGCCTCGAATTGTGTTCCATTTTGGAACACAAGTTTGGGGTGTTGTTTAGGGTCTCTTGACCGAGTCAAATTCGTACAGTTCAGTGCGGGTCCCACGATTCCCGTTTTGATTACAAAATTGACCCGTCTCCATTTGTTGTGATTTTGGTGTCTAAACGACTGTACTAACGTTGTGATCCTATATTTGATAGAGTGACAGCGTTCAAAGGTCGTTCGAGAAGGAAAAGCTCCGGCAAAGTGATTTGGAGCGCGCGCTATCGGCCTTGAGGTAGGCTACAGCTGCCTTTTTTTTAGATTGAGCTTAATTGTGTAAAAGCATGTTGATTGGAGCGAATTGGGGGTGGGTACCAGTTTCCTACCTTACTTTGATTAGATACCTCATGTTAGGATCGACTGGTCATATTTCGGGTGTAGTATCATGTTAACCGATTTAGTAGAGTTGCATGCTTATGTGTTAAATGCTATTGTATGCTTGTATGCTATATGTTGTATGCCTTGTTCATCCTTAACTGTAAGCATGATGTCCTTAGTCTAGGTTAGGCTAGCATTGCCTTAGACTTATGACCCGTGTGGGCTGGATAGCTTTGACTTTCTGTCGACGTCGTTCAGATGACTTAGCTCCTTGTAGACTGGAGTAGCAGACTTGAGTCTGATAGTTTGAGCCTTAGATTAGGCGTTATCGCTGCTTGCTGCACTTCTGTATCTTCTCCCTTTAGTTCTGACGTGTTCTCGAAGGTTTAGTGTATCACTAAAGGTGTGGGATTGAGATCGTATAGGCTTGGAGCCTTTTCTGTGATATCTTAGAGTGGACGTCGTTCCACAGTGGTTGTTGTTGGATTGGATCCTATTAGAGATACCATCACCACCGGGGACGTTCTTTCTAGCTGGGATGGGAGCGTATCGCTGGCTGGGTAGACTCGGTGATATCGGCGATCACCCCCGGGCCTCTCTTTTTAGTTGGGCTAGGAGTGTGCTTGCTGCTGGCTGGGTGTCCCCGGGTCACTCTTTCTAGCTGGGATGGGAGTTAACTGCATGGTAGGACGAATCGCGATATCTACCTCACTCACGGGTCCCTCTTTCTAGCTGGGCTGGGAGTGGACTGTTTGGTTGGGTCCCCCCTTAGGGTCACTCTTTCTAGCTGGGCTGGGAGAGCACTGCTGGCTGGGTGGAGTCTGATGGATTATCTTGGTTACTTTGGGCTGGGAGCCCAGTTTTCTTCTTTCTCAGTAGACTTAGCTTTTATGTGTACCTGTTGGGCTTATGGGGGTCCGTTCAGGTTTTATTTGAACTTGCGCACGAGTGTACCTTCTGGGCTTATGGGGGTCCAGTTAGGTTTAGTTTAGTTGTACTTAGTTTATTTCTGGTATGCTCATGTGCTTTCTTTTCATATCCGTTTTGACCTCTTTGTGTCTAGATTCTATCCTTTCTTATTGTTTTTACCCTTTTTGCTCAGTCGACCTGTGATGCCTACTAAGTACCTATTGTTTTGGTACTCATGCTACGCTCTGCATCTATTTCGTGATGTAGGTCCCAGTACCAGTTACCAACGGTGATTAGTTCCAGCCTTCTTTTGCAGTTGTTACTCGAAGACGAGGGCGAGCACTTGGCGTTTTGGGTTTGTTCTGTCTCCTTCTTTTGTTTAGCTAGTCTTGTTGCTTTTGAGACACGCTCTGTTATGGTCCAATTTTGGGACTTGTACTCTTTATTAGATAGCTTTGTACTACTGACTTCCAAGTTCTGGGAGGGATTTTTATATATATTTATTTTGGTTTGTTTCTGCCTTGTTGTCCTTGTTTAGATTATTGTTTTCGCTAGTTTCTGCCCTTACGCTCATTACTTGATGTTTTGGGTTACGGGTTGGCTTACCTACTGGTAGGGTATAGTAGGTGCCGTCATAACTCAAGAAATCGGGTCGTGACATGGATGCTGTTCTAATAGCTAATGAAGCTATAGATTCCAGGTCAAGTTTGAAAAAACCAGACATCTTATGCAAATTAGATATTGAGAAAGCATATGACCATGTCAATTGGGATTTTCTATGGGTATGCTAGAGAAGATGGGGTTTTGGTCTCAAATGGAGACAATGGATTAAATTCTGCATATCTTCTGTAAGCTTCTCAGTGTTGATAAATGTTGAATTCAAACAAAACACCAAGATTAAAGTAAAAGATGGTGCTAAAACTAGATTCTGGAAGGAGGATTGGCATGAAGCAGGAAATCTGGAGACACTTTTCCCGGACATACATACTCTGGTTCTTCAGCAACAAAGTACAATAGCTGAACTATGGACACCTCATGGGTGGAATATTATATTTAGAAGGCACCTCAATGATTGGGAAATTCCAAGAGTTACAGAATTCTTCAGCGTCATTGAACAATTTAGTGGCTTGGAGACAGGGAAAGACAGATTGCAGTGGTTAGGGAACAGTTCTGGGACTTTTAAAGTAAGTGCAGCATATAGGAAGTTGAACCACCCAATTATGCAGGCATCCAAATGTCCCTGGAAACTCATTTGGAAGGCCAAGATCCCACACAAAGTGGCCTGTTTTGTGTGGTTACTGGCTAAGGAAGTGGTGTTGACACAGGAGAATTTGATGAAGAGGGGGATTACACTGTGTTTAAGATGTTTTTTTGTGGGGAAACTGCAGAAACAGTCAATCACTTGTTCATCCAGTGCAAGGTCACTAGCCAATTGTGGAGTCTATTCCTAAGGCGCAAAAACATCTCATGGGTCATGCCTGGTAGAATTGCAGAGGCATTATACAGTTGGGAAGAAGCAGGATTAACAAGCAAAGAACAGAAGCAACTGGAGAATCATTCCTGCTACTATTTGGTGGACTGTCTAGAAAGAGAGAAATCTTAGAGTTTTTGAGAATAGGGAGAGCAACATGCAGCAAGTAAAATTGAGGTGTATTCTAACTTTGTGTTTTTGGTGTAATCAGATCTACTCTAATGACACTGTCTCTATCAATGATGTTTTAGACTCATTATAGGGATAGGACAGTGCCTTTAGAGTTCATTATGTAAATATGGTTTCAGTACAACCCATGTACTGATTTAAAGAAATAGAAACAGTTACCAATCTCAAAAAAAGGGAGAAATTCTTTGGATGGAAGCAAGCCCTTCGCTAAAAACTCATAGGGTTTTCATTGTTATAATGAATGTTCTGCTTTCAATTTAGATGCCTATAATAATTTCACTGGTGGATTCCTATCCGTATATGCCGAATATGGAATAGAGTTGACTCTATGCCGACTCAATCCCTGATGGAGATACCTATGGATCCTACCCCAAACTTCTACATGTTACTGCTGCTAATGCTATAGAAATTACAGGAGAGAATCTGGACATGGGAGCAAAGAATGCCTAAGTTAATCAAGTTCATGTGTATGCACGGGGAACTAGAAAGTCATTACATACTGGGTCACAACTACAATACTACCACAAACTCAACTGCAGGTGGCCAGTTTTTCAATAGCATTCAAGATTCGGAGTCCAGTGTGGAAATTTGATGTCATTACCAATCAGTGATATCAGCTAGATAGCTACGATTCAAGGCCAAGTGCTGACTCTTTTCTTATAGCACTATTTCTGAAGAAATATTGGAAGTCTATTACTTGCAGCAAACTGCCCAATCTTTTGTTGAGGATCTAGCTCAGAGTGATACCAAAGAGATCCCTATTTGGATTATGGAAACTGATGCTACAGACAATTGCAACACATACATCCAAGTGGTGATGCGTTCCAATACAGCAAAAACATATTAAAAAAATAAAAAGTTCCAAACATACACATCTAAATATGTATCAGTAGTGGCGTAATGCTATTTTTCAGCATATAGACCTAGAATCCTAGATCCATCTCGATGTTCAGATAACAATTTCCAGAATTCAATACAGAAATCAGCAACTGGTTCCGAAAATCAGAAAATGAAATCGCAATTCTACGTACACTGATCCATGCGGAGAGAGTGGGAACATACCCGACGTCGTCACGGTAGAGGCGGTTGATGAGGACATCGCCACGGAGATTGAGGAAGTAAACAGCTGAAGCTGCCACAGGCATGGCTGCACACCAAAATGGATCTAGAAACTTCGATCAAGTCAGATCTAAATGATTCGAAACGTTCTTCAATTATAAGGAAATGAAAAATGAAGGAAGAACAGTTAGATTTGTTGGAGATGGGAGAGAAATGTCGCCAGTTGGGGACAGCTTAAATTCGCCGTCTTCGGTATCCCTTTTTTCTAATTTCAACGCCAGAAACGAAATGAAGACGACAGCACGTGCTCTTCGTCTGACCCGGTTTAAAAATTAAAAAACGATTAAAAGGTCTAATTTGCCCTTGTTGGAGCAATTCTTTTAACGTTAATTTGTGGTTAACAGAAGTAAAAAATGCGTTTTCAAAATTTGCACTAGGAAGAAAGTTAAAAAGAAAAAGAAGAAGAAGAGGCAACTTTAATTTATTCCTTTTTTTCAGTCATCGCACTATCATCGCCGATCACTAATCAGGACGAAAGACTTGTTAAGATCTGCCGCCGATTGTGATTTCAGTGTTGCCGTCGTTTGCCGGTACTTGAAATGCATGTATCTTCTATCTAGCACAAGTGATGGGTATATTTAGGAGATTAGCTGGGCTTCTAGGGTTTTCAAAGGACGAAGGGCACGAAGTGAGAGATGTAGAAGACGAAAACGCAGGACCTCACAATAATCTTCCTCGTAAAGGATTCAGTGTCCCTGTTCAAGTTCCTGTTTCCAGAGATCTACCTGGTCCTATCCTTGTTCAATGTAATAGAGGTGCTGGAGGCGTTCAGGTAATTACTGGAAACAAAAGTAAGGAAACTTGCATTTTGAGAACCTGTAATTCTGTTTTAATCATTACTGCTTACAGCCTTTCTAGTTTAAATGATCTGTAGACTATAAAAGCCCTTAATACTGTTGAAAATTCAATCAATTATGTGTCTATACCAAATTAGTTAGGTCGGCTTAATTAGACTGTGTGCACGCTCAACTGCCAAGTTACTGCTATACGAAAACAGAAAGATAAATCCTGAAGTATAGTTTCTGCCAAACACAACCCAAATAATGATGTAATTGGACTAATATACGTAACGAAAGAGTTACATTTCCCTACTTAGGGAAAATCTGTATTTTGCTTATGCAGTAATTGAAGTCGTAGGTATTCACTGGACCGTAGCAGTTTGGAATTGGAAGTTTCCATGATCAGTGACCTTCTATGAGTGGAAACTATGTTCTTTCTTTTAACTTCCCTTTAGGTCCTGGGAGAGGAGGTTTGCTGTAGATTTGATTTTGCACAGCTTGAATCATTTACCTGAAATTTTCTATTTCCTGTTTTGGATTGTTCCAAGTGCACTCCTAGTTTTAGTCTTTTAGAGACATCCTCATTCTTTGCTATTTCTAGGTTCCATGGATGCAAATAATCAGTTTCTCTTCTTTTGCGCTAGGTTTCTGTTAGTACTTATGGAATGTGCATATCTTACCATATGTAGATCATGATATATATGAAGCTGTCTAACTGCAATGGATCTTCCAGCGTAATCATACAAAACTGTTCTTATGAAGTTTAGACATCCTTGTATGATTTAAGATTTTTAGGTTGTAGCCTTTTGTTCTTTTAGTAATTTTTCGAGATCCTCCTATTGTTTTGTGCAACCAAGGCATAAGATTTTCGCCTGCAGACATGATGTGCAGAGAGGAGTCAGATTTTTGCCTACAAATATTGATTCCTGTGATGGTCTAGGCTATAAGTTTGTCTGGATCACATAAGAGAAGTATATTGAACTAAATAGAACCAGTCCCTTTAAAGACATCCGATAAAATTGAAACGATACATAAGTTTAGCATAGCCCCTGCACAAAGATGATATGCACAAATCAAGAAATGGTTCAAATAAAGCTTGTCGTTTGCAGGTCCCTCTTATGCTGTTTATGACATATCCTTGAGGAGAAGTATGGGGCGAGATTATGATGTGTCCTCATTGTTTAGGCCTAATTCTTCAAGTCTCTTCTTTTGTCCAATTAATGAAATTCCATGGACAGTGTGTCAAACATAGAACGACATCCGATCTAAAGAAAGAATTTTGTTCTTCAACTTGGTTGCTAAGTGTTGAAACTTTGCAAGTTTAACTTTTAAACATAATCGTTGGGTGGTAAGACAACTCCTCCAACATTTGGTTTCAGGTTATCTTCAGCCTCTTTCTTTTTGATCAGGACAGGTTCTGCTAAGCCACTGAAAACACAGCTCATTTATAACTATCTTCGGTTTTAAAAAAAAAAATCCATTTGGTGATTGCAAATGCAATATTCGCTTGTTTGTTGGTTTAGATTTTGGGGCATGATGATAGATTCCCTGGAAAGGGGTAAGTTGTTTCATTGCTGGCGTCAAGAAGATGTCCCGTCTGCATATTTTGGACTGTTTGGCTAGAAAGGAACAAGATATGCTTTGAGGGGAAACGACCGCAGATTGCTAGAGTAAATATAGCTGTATCAAAAACTTGTATTTTTTTTTTTGGTGTTATAGCAGTACCCTAGATAGGATGGAACAATATTTGAATTTTTTTGATATTTTAGGGGGGGAATATGTAGTATGAGTGTATGACTGTGGGGATGTTGTAGCATTGTCTTATACTTGCTCCTGTAACATCTTGGGACCATATTAATAAAAGCTTTTACCCATCAAAAAAAGAAAGATGCAAAATTACAGAAATATTAGATGTTAGCTCCAAACATTGTAGAACATTTAGGCCCGGGGAGCTAATAAGGAAACCAAAAAAAGTGCTGAAGTAACAAAGTCTAGGAAGGGAACAACATTATTTGCAAGGGGTTGGAGTACTCCAACTAAAGAGATACATAAGGCATTTAGCTTTCAGAGAGTTGTTAGGAGTTGAAATGCCTAAATCCTAAACCCTGCAAAAGGAAGGACATTATTATGAAGGATTACTAAGTAGGTTAGGATTTTATTTGCAAGCCTAGATGAGGTGTTGTAAAGGGTCACTTGAGGTACTATTTATCCTGAAACTAAGTGAAGTCCAAGTTGGATGTTTCGTCTCACTTAAGCAGTAATTTTGTGTGGATTCCGAGGCACTAAGGCATAAGAGGCCCTATCTTGAAGAATGTGACACTAAACAATGAATATTGTTGGTACATTGATGTAAAAAATGCTAAGAAAATGTTACGAATGAATGTGTTTGATCTGGAATATGAAATTAGAATTTAGTTACAGGATTAGAAAGCTGGTCATTAAATTTGAATTCGCCACTAAAAAAATGCATCTTTGCATGTACTCCCTCCGTTTCAAAAAGAATGGCCTAGTTTGACTTGGAACGGAGTTAAGAAAAGAAAGAATACTTTTTAATCTTGTGGTTCTAAATTAAAGTTATGTCAAATGTACCAAAATGCCCTTTAATCTTGGCCTTAAACATGTCACGTGGAAAGTTGAAGTTAAAGTGTTGCCAAAAAAAGGAAAGGGGTCATTCTTTTTGAAACACACTAAAAAGGAAACTAGGTCATTCTTTTTTGAAACGGAGTCAGAAATTTAAAATTAGTTTGGACATGATTTTCTTGCTTATACTTCACTTGATGGTGATTTTCTCAACTTGTCAAAATAATATTATTTTTTTTGTGTACGTATTCTCTTTGCATCATACATGCATATGTATATTACCTCCATTTCCTCTTCGCTGAAGTCCATACCATAACTGCGCCTTGTGCTTAAAACATGCTTCTTGGACCTTCTACCATATGTGGCTAGGTTTCTAAGTTCCAGGACTTGCTGAGATAAGGCGCAAAAGTCCTCCGGGTATCTCCTCACTCCTAGCTTGTTATACATACTGATGACTCTGGGAGATCAGGGTTTTTTTCCAATAACCTTCTGTGGTATGAGCTATGAGGCTATGTGCACCATCTGATAAAGAGTATTTGAAAGGCGGAAAGAATAGTTATTTCATTAGTTTGTTCTTCATCGTATTCTTTCAACTTCAAGGACTTCTTAATCCCTTGTATCATACTCAAAGTTCATCTATAGCCAACCTTCCTATCCCTCTGAAACATAAGAAATAGGAAAAAGGTGTCTATAAAAAAATGAATTTCTAGATTAGAGAGTACATGGTAGATTTTCTAATCAATTTAACTTATTGAGACCGTGGTCCTGCTGCATTTTATTAATGCCTGCTGGTGCTTCTTTGATGGAACCTTTGGTGGTTGGTCTCCTTGTGTTAATCAAAATCCTAAAGTTAACAAATAAACCAGAGTGTTTAAGTTTCTTGGTTCATTTGGAATCATATGAGTAAAACTGCATGTTCTTTGATGGTGAAGAGAGAATGACAGCTTTGTTTGATAGTCCATATCGTGTTCGACTTGTTCATTCATTAAAAATGACTAGTATTTCTTGATTTATGCTGAGTGCATCCTGTTTTCTGCTTTTGCTATCTCAGAAATTTAGAATAACTCGTAAGTTTGTGATGCACATCTTTAATAGTTTCACATTTTTCTCCATGCTTAGGGATTGAGATGGTATGCCAAGCGTCTTAGAATAGATGAAGACGGAGATGTGGCAGACGAGTTCCTAAATGAGATCCCACCAGATGCACCTTCTAGTACAGACGAGAATAACAGGAAATTCCGTAAGTTTGAATTGAAGTACACTACAAAGCCTGCGAAGGTAACAAGCCAGGCACTCTCAGCTGCAGGAAAAATTAAATATCGTGTGGAATATCAAGGCAAATTGGAGTGGATTTGAAGACTTACTCTGGGTAGACATTGCATTTGAGATGGGGATTTCAGTAACATGACTGCAGCTACGCAGCTTGCTTGATATTTTTGCTTTATTCTGAAGGACTAACAGTGTGTTTATGTGAGGTGGTATTGATTGGGGATTCAGTTTCCTGTTGGCTCTTATTTGTGAATAGCTGGTGCCAGGAAGCGATGAAACGCAAAACAGCATGTTTTTGCTCTTAAAACTTCCGGTATACACATGCTATTGAACTTTCAAGAACATCATGTCTTGTTAGCTATTCACTGTATCCTTGTATGTATTGAGAAAAATTAGCATGGGCATAAATGACAACATCCAACAAGCACTTTTGTAGAGTTCCATTTTCCTGTTCTAACCATAAGACTACGGTATTATAGTGGTTTATTTTAAAGATTGAAATCTTTTTTAGTTTTTTCAGCAATACACTGTAGTGTGCTAATCTTATTTGTTGCTTGTTTGAATTTATGAATGTCGAATGGCCAAAATGTTTAGTACAAGGATTTTACTCATGGATACATTATGCTTTAAACAACATTTTTCCTGTGTGGAATTTATCCTTGTCTATCAAGTGAATTTCGGTTAATTTGGAAACAGTTGCTTCAGGTTGTTATATTCTGAAATGTTATATATAAGAAACGATTAGGGTGAGAGACTTATACGCGAGGCTTTTAGTTTATATATGCTTTCTAGGTTCCTGGAGACCAGCAAGTGGCACTGTTAAGGTTCCAGCTTCTCTAGCAGTAGAAACATCATTCTTGAACAACTTTGTTTTTCCAGACTACTTGTGGCAAAATCTGAGACTTTACTTTTTGCGTTGGGTATAAGGTATCAATATCCACCATGTGCTACAATAATTTGAAGATACTAAGGTAAATATCTACTCTATGCTTCCTGGTTAAACTTTGTGAGTGAAAATTGAATTCAGGAAAAGGAAATAGGGGCTGTGTTGAAGAGGAATCTCCATTTTGCTTTTCCTTACACTACTGCATTTGGAAAGTGTTAATAGAAAACAGATGAGAGAGAGAAGAGATAATCTAAATATAATCATCAACAATCCATATGAACAGTTAAACGTAAGTATATTATCAGTTTGCACATTATGACAACCAATACCAAAGCATGACTTCAGTATTTCAGACAGAAGTATTTCTCATTGACTAGTTGATTACTCAAACAGTAAGAGAGCTTCGATTGCATCTCCTACAGATTACATGACGAAGGCTACTTCAAAGATACACAAGCTTAGCACGACAAGACAACACCATATGCAAGAAATTCTAGGGAATGCGTTACAAGTATTTTCAATACTACTATCGTGATAAAAAGACAGAAGGGTATGCATCATCTTTTGTCAGATCCTCCAAGGCCACGTACAAAATTTCCATAGAAAGTGACTGAAGATGAAATACAAGAGAAATTAGCCTACGAGTTTCCTAAACGTAATAATGAAAAGAGACAATGACAAAACTGAAAACAGGGTGATTAGAGTTGTGCTCACCTGAACAAGCATTACCTTCAACAGAAGAACTCGGTAGATCCCCACTTGGACGGATGAACAGCAGAAAATTTTCACGCCCAGAGTAATGTAATTATGAGAAACAGCATAAAAGCCAAACCAAAGCAAAACCCGGCAACAACTGCGAAAGCCTGGATTACAAGATCACACGGTGAATTGCAAAAACCTTGTTACAATGACGATCCCAGAAAACTCAAAATTTCACTTACTTTCCCTTGTGATTCAAACTTCATCTTGGTTGTAAACCATGATAATCCTGTGTCCACAAAAGGAGCGAGAGCTAAAGCCCTACAGAGTCAGAACATTGCCAGATATCAAATTCTCAAAGATAAGATACATACCATGTGGAAGAGCTAAAAAGTTTCTGCAGAGCTAATTTTTGAAGACTGAACCTCATACTGAAGAGAATATAACAAAAGAAAGAAAATTCTGTAACAACACAGAGATTAATTAATATACAACCAGATTAATTCTATCTAAAACATGATCAGCAATTCCTCTTTTATCATCGTTTGGTGGGGAAAATCTAGAAGGATGGAAGGAAGGTATACAACCTAAGCATGTCCAAAGATGCAAATCTATGTCAAAGTATATGATGCAAAAACAAATTATTCACTCCTAGAAACATGGGATGGTAATGATTGACTCACAGGTCACAGCTCATAATTACAATGTTTCTCATACAAAATAATCTGTAGAAGTCAAATATCTCTCAAGACAGAAAATCCATTGGTGTCATTTGAAGAGAGAAATACTCATCTCATTTTGTTGCTATGTCTGCTGAATGAATTCTACACGAACAGGAACTTATCATGTTTATGCTGTTCTTCTATCGGTAATTTTATCAGATGCAAAATATCAGTATTAAGAAGCTGATCTAAGTTGTAGCATCATAGGCCAAACTGTCCTCTTCTCTATCTATCCTTCATCACTTTGTTTTATATGCATGTTCACTTCTAACACTAAGTCCCAAACGAAAGGCTTGAGGACTCATGGTATTTTACTCTGTGGCTAACATGTGCAGCATTAGATTCTTACCCGCCTGCTCGGACAATCTTTGTAACCTGGCTACCAGCCCATACCATGGCCATTACTTTGAGAAACCTGCAGATGATGTGGAACTACTAAAATTTTCTCCAAAGAAAACAGAACATAAATCTACCAGAAAAGAAAAGAACCCATAAGCTACAGTTACCGTTCAACTGCTGCAAGGTAACCCATTCTTCCAGGTGATGGAGCAACATAAAACCTAGGAAAAAAGCAAAAAAGCTGATGAGAACGAGATGGATAAACCATATGCTATTGTGTAGCAGAGCAGTTGTATCATGCAGTCTGAAATAGTCACAGGTAGATGTAATTCTGGTCTTTCAACAAATTTTGAGACTTTAGGATCAAAATATTGTATATATTTTCTCCGCCGCTTGGTAATATTACTGTTATCAACTACCGCTTAATACTTATTAGGCTTATTGCCTCTGGACACAAACTGGGTTTCACATTGAGCATTGACAAGAATATTTTTTTCATTCTATTTATGGAGGTTTGCCTATGAACTTGAAAGATGAATTTCTCTCACAGGGTAAAACTGAGGGTAGGTAAGAATCTCCACATTCAGGCTTATAAGTTTTCTAAAGAGCGAATGCTGGTGGAAATAGTGTATCGCTGGTCAATAATACTATAAAAGATTGGAATAAGAAATACAAACAACTATTGGTCATGTCGTTCATATCACTTGACATACCACACGATAAGAAAGGTAGTAAGGTAGTATGCAGTATTTAGTAGTCCATATGATAATACTCCTGCAACACCATATCTTCTCAATCTCGTCAGAACCCTGATATCCAGCAAGGGAAAAAAGTTAGATCTCAACATTAGGTGTTCTACCAGATATTGCTAGTGTTAACCTCGGCTGCTCAGCATAACAAAGATGTAAAGTGAAAGCAAATTCATCCGTCCATTCCAGAAGAGATAAGAAACATATACCAAGATCAGAGCAAAATTTTATGTCAATAATAGAGAAAGGGATGAGGAATAAGATGTTAATTAAACTTGAAAATGTGGCCCTTATCATAAGTTTAAAAACACATGACCCAATAGGCGATAAAGAATATTAGAACAGTCCATAAGGAGTTATGGACAAATAAAATTCTCCTGCAGGTTCCTTTTTCAATATTTTGATAATTGTAAGAAATTTTAATTAGCCTTCAACACATTGCTATGCTTCATTGAGAAAGGAAGGTACTTCTCCATCAGTTATCCGATCCAAACAGAGGAGATTTTATATTAAAGGAAAAGGGGACAATTTTTCCTTATACTATTTGATATTGAGCAACTTTCCCATCCATTTGATTTTTGGTCTAATATTATCCCTGTTGCCAGACAAAGTCTCAATTTTGCCCTTACCTCTAACAAAGCTCCAATGTGAGCCAAATTTTGAACCATAGTCAAAAGTTTAAGGGGTAAATCTTTTTCCTGAAGAATCTGAACATGTGGACTCCACGCATTTCACACTGGAGCTCCAATAATGGAAAGGACAAATATGAGATGATTTGCTAGTGGCAAGGGCATGATTGAACCAAAAGTCAATCGAAGGGAAAATTTGCTCAATTTCAGATGGTATAGGAGCAACTTTGGATTTTCCCTATATTAAAACAATTCTATCACCAAATTTCTGCTGCTTCTGAGATCCTCTATCGTTTTAGTACATAGTAGTTAACTGGTACAAACTCTCAAGACAATACATTTTAGTACATAGAAGGAGGATTGTGCCTATAACAGTATAAGAAATGATTAGCTCATCATAGTGGAGTCATCGTTAAACAGCGTAGCACTCCTTCAACTTATGAACACTCACTCCATTTAAGTAACTACTCATCTTGTCACTGCTCTAACAAAGAGACATATTACACAAACACTATCTAATCCACAAGCGAAGCATATACAAAATAAGAAAAGTACAGAAGTTATGGTTTTCCAACAAAATGGTCCTTTTGTAACTAGAGATAGATTGAGAAAAAAATATTTTTTCTTACATATTGAACTTGAGCAAATAACACAAAATACAGAAATATCGAACATAAATGCATAGATAGATAGCAATTTCAACTGTGTCTCAAAATTTTCGAGACACTGTCAAAGCAGCGCAAAAAGTAACACTTACGTGTTTGATGTGGGTGATTCAGTTTGACTAGTTTCATCTTTTTCTACAGTACCTAGCAATATTTGAAAGTAAGGCCAATTACACGGTTTAGTTAGTAGGGAAATGATAAAATACGCACTGTTAGGAAGATATCAAATACACATTTTACTTTTTAGGATGATACCTTTTTGATCTAGAGGACTATTTTGAAATTCTGGTGACTCGTAAACCTTGCCTTGCAAAACAGTAGAGAGGTTAGCTATGAGATAAATCACCACATCATGAATAATAGTAGGGACTTCTTATGGATAAGAATGGGGAAACATTAAAATGAAGACTAATGAAAGACATTGATATTCTGAATAGGATTATTCAAAGCTACTACTATGTATTATTAATTCTAAATGTGTGTGCATTCCCTGATATGACAACCAATAACAACTGCACTTAAATTCCAAACTAGTTGAAGTTCGCTATATGAATCCCCTATGTCCACTCCGCTTCATTTTGGCGTGTTTCCTTCGATTACTCAATAATTTGTTTTTTAGGAAGCATACCAGTTTTGGCATGAATGAGGTGAGATCGATCATTCCAAATAGAGGAATTCTAGCTACACAGGAGATTGGTGCTTAAAGGAATGAAAGAACTATGCAACTCAGGAAAGAAAACTTGAAAATTGAACTATATATAGAAAAAGACATTCTTTTTATGACACACCAAAAAGGAAAGTAAGAGACTTAAATTGCCAAGGAGGTAGTAGCAAAAAGAAAACAGGAAATTACATTATGATCACTATTAACAGAGCAGAGACGAAGCAGATGCCTGGAAGGGAACTGTTTTTGCCGCAGGTACAAATGACGAGTGCAGAGCACGTTGGAAATGCTAATCTTCACAAATGAAATTAAACAAAAAATCGTCATATATCAACGTCTTAATTTCAAAATTCCACATATTTTTGTTCAGATTGAAGATCCACTATGCTTTATCAAACTCACATTGAAAAGAAAAAAAACGGTTAATATTATTTGTTTTTCTAAATGGAAAATACGAAATACAAATTGGTGCAATTGAATAAGAATTGACAGGAGAAGGGCTTACATGGCGGTGGAGAGGTAATGAAGAGCGAAGGGATGAGGAGAGTGTAATGCTAAGAGGAGAAGACATGGAGCAATTCAGAAGCTAAACGGAGAAAAAAAATATCATAAATCGTCACTCTTTGGGTAATGAGAAATACTGTACGGGACAACACATTGTGCTTTTAATTGCACCTACTTCTTATATATATATTCGTCTTATTTATCTATTTGCAGTAAAGGTATTTTTTTCTTTGCTAAATGGAGTTTCTAGAGAATCGATTTTTTCTCTGCTTATACCCTAGGTTTTTTTAGACGCCATACTTATATATTGTTGTTACAGACAATTTGTGTTTGATCAATTATTTAAAACACTTCTGTTAGCATTGATAAATTAAAAAAGTTACTATTGTCACTCTCTCCAAAAGTGTTTTTGAACTATATGTGCAAAACAAAAAAAGAACATACGAAATTTTACTTTGCATAGTATTACTGAAATAATAAATAATTTGAGACTCCAATTAACATACATAAATTAGACTTGAAAACAGATTCTTCTTCTTCTCCATCCATATAGATATGAAGTAGATATAATGCCTCGCGAAGAGAGGAAATGTGAGGGTGAAACATTTACAATTAGATTCCAGAATTATGCAAAATACAAATTGTTATTTTTTTCGGTTCGTATAATACAAACTTTAAAACACATCTAATTGGCATTGAGCAACATTAAAATTACTGTTTTAAGTAAATTTGATCTAGAGCTCCAGTGTTCTTATGAATCCAACCAGCTTAACAGCTTTATTGTCTCGGCAAATTGAATGCTTTCGGACAAATTTTCATCCCTGAACCATCAAAGCTCTTACAGTTCAACAGAAAACCTGAAACACTAAGGTTGATTAGCTTGAGGAATCTGCACAATGATAGGGTTCTCTGAACTGTATATTCAGCTACCATTAAGTTCGGGGTAATACAACCATGAAAAACAAAATCTCAAGTACTTCAAAAAAATTATGCCAAAAAGATCAATCATTCAACCTTGGCATCAGATAGTAAAAGTGCAACTAAATAGTTACTCCCTTCATCCCAATTTTATGTGATGGCTTTTGACTGGGGATGGAGTATAAGAATGAGAAGAAGACTACTGAAATTTGTACTCTAAAATAAGCAATAATAATTTATTTGGTTATAAACCATCTCATTAAAGGTAAAATGAGAATTTTGAAGTTAAATTGTCAGTGAATGTAGAAAGATGTCTTCTTTTTAGGAACGACTAAAAAAGAAAAGCCGTCTAATGCAAATGCTTACATCGAGAGGGTTATTTCATGGCTTGCCATCTGAAGACCCATATGTTCATCTAAGTAAAGAGGTGTCACACAAACTGGGACAAAGTGAATAGTATCTTTAAGTCCTTTTAAGTCAGTAGCAGAAGAAAGTTAATTATATATCCATCTACATACATACACGAGAATTCTTTTAGCAACATGAATACATGATGGTTGACTTTAGTGATGAATTGCTCCATATCTACAGATCCTTCACGCAAGTACAAGGTATTATTTGGATTTCCACATATTCTACTTTGGCGTGGTAACTGAGAGCTCATCAACGAGTTGAATTGTTTATGTAGGGGGATGAATGAAGAAATTTGTAGGACTCACCTCTCAAACCGTTCTGATTCCAGAGGATAATACTTGTGCAGCCCTCCCTTTGGATGGATAAGAGTTGTTTGCTTGGTAGGCAAGCAGCTATTTCCTTCTTCGTCGACGGAGGTTTGAAGGCCACTGTCATTGCAGAAAGATGCTACATCCCATTCCTGAATAACCATACATTAGAGCAGCCAAACCAGATTGTGAAGAGCTGAACTTTTTCAGCTAGTCAAAATAGAATTTTACCTTCATCATTAGGAGTTTGGAAAGAGTCGCCAAGGGAAAAGGCTGAGGCTTGTATCCTCCATAATTCACACAGGAAATAGCTAGTGCTCGAACCTTAGTAATGCAAATGGAACAAATTAAGGGGAATCAATTTATCCAAAAAATAAAAAAGAAGGATAATAAAAGTTACAAAGGAATCCTATTTACAAAGTGGTGATATTTGTGAAAGCACTAACAATGGAGCATTTGGTTTCGCATTAGCTAGGGATGTTTCACACTATAAGTTAAAGTCTGCCATTACAGACCAGCCTCAGTTTCCAGTTTTCTTCCAAGTAAGAAGCAGACTCATATGGTAGGAGAAGGATCAAACCCCAATTATATTCCAACAGTGACGGAAAGTGGGAGTGGTGAATAGATATTTATCAGGCAAATAAGAGAGAGCATATGCCATAGGAGCTTTCTTTGCTATTATACAAGAACTCACCTCATTGATGGAAGGTTCAATAATGCAATACTGCAAGTAGGATGCCTCGGACTCTGTTGTATGGATAAATTTCTTGTAGAAGCCCAATTTAAAGTATCTGCCACAAAATAAGAAGTAAAAGTTGACCTTCCCATGTACAATAATAAATGTATTCTACTATCAACGGTAATTGATACTAAATGCCATTGATCTACCTCAAGATCTTCCGAGCAAAATTCATTTCTGTCGACTTCATAATGTGAGAAGGAACACGGCGAAACCATAAAGATAGTGTCTCCCCCTGCAAATCAAGTAGTACAATGTTTAGTGAAACTGAACAAACAAAATGTTCTCTGAGTAAGCACCTGATATTCAACTGCAACTCACAATCTTTGATAAATACAACGATAGTATAAAAAAACGTAACTGTTCCTTGGGTTTTGGAATCAAGGTGGAGAAGCACATAAAAGGAAAAAAATTCAGCTTCATTTTCGAAGATGGACGCTGTAGTTCGATTTGCTTCATAAAGATTAAATAAAGTCGCCAATGCCTTCGTTAGCTGCTCCATGTTGAGGTATGACAGCGAAGAAATATTTGAACCGCTACATCTTCTAAGTTTATGCTGGGAAATTATATGGAATTTAACCTGTGGAGAAAAATATATTAAAGCTACATAATTCTGAACTTTCTGCAGCTATACTAATAGAAGGATCACTTGAACATTTTAAGCCTAGAATCCATTAAATTAAATAATTTTGCTTGGTTTCCTAAATAAGAAGCCTCCTCATCATTACAACCAGCCAAACAAAAGATCAACAAAGAAGGGGGTAATACGAATAAAGAGGAGGGAAATTTGCAATAGAATAGAAAATATATCAAACCACCAGCCTAGACAATAGCTCCCATAACAATGTTATCCATCTGCTGTAAAAGGTATGAAGTTACATCCATCTCAAAAGAATTCTACCAAAACTCCTAATGCCTACCTGGATCGGTAACCCTTGATACAATTATCTCAGCTACTGCAGTTGCAATGACATGTTTTTAAGACTACAAGAGTCAGTATATTTTTGGTGTGTTATATATACTTTTAGTTCAAGACACAAGAATCAAAAGTCTTAAACTAAGACCCATAAAATGAAATAGAGGGAGTATGTTTAGATCAAGAAAAGTTTGTTATATGGTAAAATGTTTCTAAATTTACAACATGTCTAGATTCATTGTATTAAATAACTGAACATGCAGAGTATTTAATGTAGTATTTTAAAATACTCTCTACACTGCAGGAGAACAAATACTTACCCTATAAATAGCGAACAATCACCTACCTTATTGTATTAGATGAGTATTCCGATATAAAGGTCCCCTACTGTGTAATGTGAACAATCAAGTCAGTAATATTCCTTAACCCTCCCCCCGCCTTTTTTTTTGTTTGAGGAAAGGCAAGGAAAATCATTAACAAAAGCACCCTGAAGGTGCATAATTACAAAAGCTATTTACAACAGAATTCTTGCTCCCTAAAATAGACAGGGAACTGATGAAGTCAGTATGCAAGAAACTAGCAGTAGGATAACACGGACAAGCGGTTAAGGTAGCGTAATGGCTAAATTTGTATCGATAAATAGTTTACGAATTGTATATAGTAGCGGATACACCATCCACATCTAACAGCATATCCACTTCTTATTATCAATTCAATTCATTTTTTGAATTCATTTTACAAAAGATGCAACAATATCATGATTCATACATCTACATATATGTATATCATTCCAGCTCTAATTCAAGTTCTTTTGAATAAGATAACCTGAATAAATAAGCATACCATTCTCTCATACATAGAGACCACTCGACTGCAAGAGATATTTTGCATACTTAGATCTTGTCTAATGGACCTCATCCTATCAAAGATGAAGTCATGAACCATCTCAAAGGGATGCTCGGTAGAGTCCAGCAAGTTACACAGATAGTTCAAAGTATCTTCCAATACCGAGAGAGGCCTCACATCAGAATCTTGCAAAGTCTTTACGGATATAGTTCTGCAGAACTAACAAAGAGAAATTCAATAAACCATCATTTAACAAAGACTGAAGCTGTGAATAAAATTTAGGAAAGATCAAAAGCAATGTAGACAGAATCTAAGATCACTTTCGCCACAACAAACACTGGATTTATAAGTACAGATTGTAGAAGAGAAGACTGACTAAAAACTATATTGCTCATACATGCTGTAAGTAAAAAAACGTATTAATTATGTATCAAGTCAAGTTTGAACCTTAGCCCCACACACAAACGGGGGTGAATTAGCCTGGACAAAAGTCACTTGCACATGGACTTCATTATGTTTAGAACTCCAGCAATTTTTGGCTGGGATGGGATTGAATCTTGATTTCTTTTTTGTTTGAAAGAAATGAACATGCTATTCTTTTTTGACCATTGAAATAAAATTACATTGTTTTCAAACGAAGCAAAAGAAATACTGTTTGGAATCTTTAGTACTGCTCTGGGGTATATTTCAACATGATAAAAATGAGAATGTTTAGCGATCTATATTTGTTTACCCCTTCAGAGCTCAGCATTTTATCAATGTTGCAAGTCCAGTTTGTTTTGAAACTTATTGCACAAAATTACTTTTGTCCAAGTGACTTTGTTAGGTTTTTTATCCTCTCTAACATTATTGAGTAGCATATCTATTTAATGCTTTTAGCTACGGACTGTAATGTTAATAATTCTTACATGTGAAAGCTGAAGAAGGCGTCCTTCTACCTCCAAAATTAACAAGGAAGGCCACAGTGTTATCAAAGGCGAAAAGCGCAAAAAAGCTCTAAGGTCCGTGGGGGCTTTAAGTGCAAAGCGCAAATAAAGCGTGGGCTTTAATGAAAAAAAGCGCAAAGGGAGAAAAAAATACAAATATATATGTTTAGTCCAAGACTAATAATTATAAACATGAATGACACATTTATGACCAAAGAAATTGAAAAAATTTATGATAAAGTGAAATATCAATTGTTTAGTGTCACTTCTTCATAAGAGGCTCATTGGCAAGGAAAAGTTTGTCTTAGAACCTTGATGACGACACTGAAGCGCACATAAAGCGAGGCGAAGATCTCAACATGTTTTGAGCCTCGCTTCAGGGCTTAAGCGCGCCTTTGATAACACTCAAGGGCCTTCTAACTCCCAGGGAAAAAGCATTTTCTGTTATCCACGATGAAAATTGAGCCTTGGCTTGGATAGTATTTACCATTTGGCACTAATATCTAAAATTTGGCAGTACGTAGTCAATGCATGGTAGGGAAAATTGTTTGGTATCAGATAAGTCACCAACTTTTTTCTACTTCCTTATATTAAATTGCTTTACATTTGTCGTATTCTCCAGCTGTTTCTTCATCTCTTTTACAGAACCTCAAAACTGGAGAGTCACTTAGTCTACCGTCTAACAAAGTTTTAGCCAGGGTCTATTATTGTATTCATACATTGTAGCGTTGTAAAACTGTTATATGACAGTCCAAAACTAAATATTAACTTTTATGTTCCAAATGCCAACACAAGCACAACCTATCACCTGTATTATCAGTGAAGATTAAAACATTTTCCGTATGATCCATTACTATACATAGATGATCACAATATGGCAATATTAAATGCTTGATAAGCTATTACAATTTAGACTGTTTCTTCATATTGGACAAGCTGGTTACGAACTAGAAATGTTTTGTGAAGTGAAACATAAGAGCAAGTTCAGTTTAGCTGATCAAACAAATTAATAGAGTATCAACTACACCTCAATATGAATCCAGTTGGGGTTAGCTACGTGAACTGTGTACCCGCTGGCTATTTTAGTATTCAGAAGATTCATAATTCTTTCTCTGGTCATCAACCTACAAACCTTCTTCTGGAGAAAAAAATACAAATGTATATGTTTAGTCCAAGACTAATAATTATAAACATGAATGACACATTTATGACCAAAGAAATTGAAAAAATTTATGATAAAGTGAAATATCAATTGTTTAGTGTCACTTCTTCATAAGAGGCTCATTGGCAAGGAAAAGTTTGTCTTAGAACCTTGATGACGACACTGAAGCGCACATAAAGCGAGGCGAAGATCTCAACATGTTTTGAGCCTCGCTTCAGGGCTTAAGCGCGCCTTTGATAACACTCAAGGGCCTTCTAACTCCCAGGGAAAAAGCATTTTCTGTTATCCACGATGAAAATTGAGCCTTGGCTTGGATAGTATTTACCATTTGGCACTAATATCTAAAATTTGGCAGTACGTAGTCAATGCATGGTAGGGAAAATTGTTTGGTATCAGATAAGTCACCAACTTTTTTCTACTTCCTTATATTAAATTGCTTTACATTTGTCGTATTCTCCAGCTGTTTCTTCATCTCTTTTACAGAACCTCAAAACTGGAGAGTCACTTAGTCTACCGTCTAACAAAGTTTTAGCCAGGGTCTATTATTGTATTCATACATTGTAGCGTTGTAAAACTGTTATATGACAGTCCAAAACTAAATATTAACTTTTATGTTCCAAATGCCAACACAAGCACAACCTATCACCTGTATTATCAGTGAAGATTAAAACATTTTCCGTATGATCCATTACTATACATAGATGATCACAATATGGCAATATTAAATGCTTGATAAGCTATTACAATTTAGACTGTTTCTTCATATTGGACAAGCTGGTTACGAACTAGAAATGTTTTGTGAAGTGAAACATAAGAGCAAGTTCAGTTTAGCTGATCAAACAAATTAATAGAGTATCAACTACACCTCAATATGAATCCAGTTGGGGTTAGCTACGTGAACTGTGTACCCGCTGGCTATTTTAGTATTCAGAAGATTCATAATTCTTTCTCTGGTCATCAACCTACAAACCTTCTTCTTTTAACTGGACTTGAGACTAGTTATCCTTGGAATTCAGTTGATCAAACAAACAGGGTAAAGAAATAACTAATCAAAATTATTCCTCCAACGTGCTAGCATACCCAAAATGTTACTAATTTCATTTCAATTTATTTGTCTTACTTTCTCTTTCAATTCGTTTTAAAAAGAAAGTCTCTTTACTTTATTGGCAACTCCTTAATTTCAACACTCCATGTTCAAGTCCACGAGATGACATTTTGATACATTTTTACATATCTTTAATCAAAGACCAGAAGATTCAAAGTGTTATTTATTTATTTTCTTAAATTTTGTGTCAAGTCAAAAATAGACAAGCAAATTGAACGGGAGGGAGGGAGTACCTTTTTAACAGCAAGGCCTGGTGATGATTGACGAGGATTTCCATGTAGCCTCTCAAACACAGCTAAGTCTCGCAGCCTCTCTCGCTTTTCCCTCTCCTCAACTGCATTTTTTTTAAAGAAAAAATACTAAACTTATTTAACATTGCAGGTTCACACGGTCCAGGATTTAAAGGCAGTAGAAGCACCTCCTTCTAGAGTTTACTTCAAATTGATAGTTTATGCATTTATTGGTTTAATTCCGTTTTAGCGCACATAAAAATAAAAGCAGTATATTTGAAGAAACCCATAAAGGAAAAAAGTAGAGAATTGGTGTACCAGGACACATGAAAGGGCAAGTTCCAACTAAATTCTGAATGTCATCAATATCTTCATCAATGGATTTATCCCAACTGCTTGAGCTCGTCTTCTTGTCGGAAGCGTTGTTCTGAATTTGGGTACTATTAGGCGTAGAAGAATTGACATTTTTGGTGTGGTGGGACTGAGAGTTGCGGGAAGGTTGAGAAGGATGGAACGATCTGGAAGAAGAAGAGGAAAAATTGGGTCTTGGCCTGTACGGAGGTTGACTCCTTCCGGCCATGGCTCGGCGTCTACTTCACTAGCTGATCGGAAAAAGAAGAACGAGAGACACGAGAAAATTGAACAAAAGGTATCACTCAAGTCTTTGTTTAAATTTTGGTGACTATTTTGACCAAAAATAAGTCAAAGACATTTAATTATTAGATTAAGTTAATTGGGACTGAATTAACATTTTCAAAACTTTTAATCTTTTTAAGAATACAAAACAGTCCAAATTTTAAATACAAAACAATCCAAAATTCTCTTCACTTTTTTGGGATTCACTGTCTTCAACTTCTTCTCACTTCTCTTCTTCATCGTTCTTCCTCTCTTCTGACTCAAACTCTCTTCCTCAAATCTGCTTCGCCATCGCTCTCAATCGACTTCCGGCAACTTTTCAATTTCCGACAACTTCTTCAACATTGTTGTTGCTCTTCTTCTTCTTCATCATCTTCTTCTTGTTCTTGTTCATCATCTTCTTTTTCTTCTGTTGTTAGTCGTGACATTGACATTATTGATACTGCTGCTATCGGATAAAATTTCATTTCTATATCATTGGGCATTACATCATAGGTGATTTTGGTAAGTAAACTAATGATTTTTAGTCTAATTTCTCATTTGGGTATTTTGATTGTTTCTTCAATAATTTACAGTCGCGTATCCAACAGGTAAGTCATCTATTGCAACATATAACTTACCTGTTGGATACATATTAAAGTACCATGCCAAGCTGGGATAGAACTAAAAGCGTGTTCCAACAAATAAGTCATTTATTGCAACAGATGAGTCATCTGTTTGTTGCAACAGAGGGCTTACCTGTTGGATACATATTATAGTACCAGGCCAAGCTAGGAAAAAATCAAAAGTTTGTCCCAACAAATAAGTCATTTATTGCAACATATGAGTCATCTGTTGTACCATATGACTCATCTGTTGCAACAGATGACTTACTTGTTGGATATATATATTACAGTACCAGGTCAAGCTGAGAAAGAATCAGAAGCTTTTCCCAACAAGTAAGTCCTTAATTGCAACAAATGAGTTACATGTTGCAACAAATGACTCATCTGTTACAATAATTGACTTACACGTTGGATAAGCTTCTGGTTCTGGGCATGTATCCAACAAGTGAGTCATCAGTTGTAACAAGTGAGTCATCTTCATATTATTTAGTGAAAAATACATAATTGCATATTGTGAGGAAATTAATCTGATACCTCTTAAAGATTCTTGGAATGTTCCTTTGGAGATTTTGGAGAGAAAAATACCTCATCCATATGTTGACCCAAGCAAATCGAGAAGAAGGCGAACGAAGAGGAGGCGTGGAGTCGGGAAATCATTTCCAACAAGAAAGAATAATTGTTCAATATGTAAAAATAATGGCCATAAGAGAACAACATGTCTGATTCGAAATGCTCCATAATTATTGTAATAGTGAAATAACTATTTTGTACTTGGTTATAAATTTGGTAATTTTAACTCATTTTGGTTGATTATGTATGTTCCTATTTATTATATAAAATGTATTAGTTATGCTCATCCGTTGCAATAAACTTTGCATATGTTGCATCAGATGCATTATCTATTGCTATTATTTGTTGCAATAGATAACCCATCTATTGAAAATAATCAAATAAATATGATCATCTGTTGCAACAAATATAGAAATCTGTTACAACAAATGTCTAATATGTTGAAGAAGTTGCC
>NW_006239265.1:474900-477460 GCF_000226075.1 Solanum tuberosum | reverse complement strand
CGGACATGTTGTTCTCTTATGGCCATTATTTTTACATATTGAACAATTATTCTTTCTTGTTGGAAATGATTTCCCGACTCCACGCCTCCTCTTCGTTCGCCTTCTTCTCGATTTGCTTGGGTCAACATATGGATGAGGTATTTTTCTCTCCAAAATCTCCAAAGGAACATTCCAAGAATCTTTAAGAGGTATCAGATTAATTTCCTCACAATATGCAATTATGTATTTTTCACTAAATAATATGAAGATGACTCACTTGTTACAACTGATGACTCACTTGTTGGATACATGCCCAGAACCAGAAGCTTATCCAACGTGTAAGTCAATTATTGTAACAGATGAGTCATTTGTTGCAACATGTAACTCATTTGTTGCAATTAAGGACTTACTTGTTGGGAAAAGCTTCTGATTCTTTCTCAGCTTGACCTGGTACTGTAATATATATATCCAACAAGTAAGTCATCTGTTGCAACAGATGAGTCATATGGTGCAGCAGATGACTCATCGATTGCAATAAATGACTTATCTGTTGGAACAAACTTTTGATTATTTCCTAGCTTGGCATGGTACTATAATATGTATCCAACAGGTAAGCCCTCTGTTGCAACAGATGAGTCATCTGGTACAACAGATAATTCATATGTTGCAATAAATGACTTATCTGTTGGGACAAACTTTTGATTTTTTCCTAGCTTGGCCTGGTACTATAATATGTATCCAACAGGTAAGCCCTCTGTTGCAACAGATGAGTCATCTGGTACAACAGATGACTCATATGTTGCAATAAATGACTTATCTGTTGGAACAAACTTTTGATTATTTCCTAGCTTGGCATGGTACTATAATATGTATCCAACAGGTAAGCCCTCTGTTGCAACAAATGAGTCATCTGGTGCAGCAGATGACTCATCGGTTGCAATAAATGACTTATCTGTTGGAACACGCTTTTAGTTCTATCCCAGCTTGGCATGGTACTTTAATATGTATCCAACAGGTAAGTTATATGTTGCAATAGATGACTTACCTGTTGGATACGCGACTGTAAATTATTGAAGAAACAATCAAAATACCCAAATGAGAAATTAGACTAAAAATCATTAGTTTACTTACCAAAATCACCTATGATGTAATGCCCAATGATATAGAAATGAAATTTTATCCGATAGCAGCAGTATCAATAATGTCAATGTCACGACTAACAACAGAAGAAAAAGAAGATGATGAACAAGAACAAGAAGAAGATGATGAAGAAGAAGAAGAGCAACAACAATGGAAGAATAGCAAGAGAGAAGGAAAAGGTCAGTTGTTGGTGCCCCATTTTTTCCCTCCATTTCTTATGGGCCAAAGTGTAAAATAAAAAACCTTGGGGATGAGAAATTCATTCCCTTAATCCTTAATTTAAAAGTTGTCACCCCTACTCAATAATTAAGACTTGAGTCACCTACACCTAATTTTAAAACTTTTCTATCACCCTTAATTCATTGTCCCGAGAGACACCGTCCTACTATAAAATTGCTTCAGTACCCCCTGAACTTCCGGTGGAGACAATTAAATGAAACCTGTTAATTAAGGGCCCGTTTGGCCATGCGATATGGTATCATGATATGGAATCATGAGATGAAATTGAAGGTTTGTTTGGACATGCGATATGGAATTTTTGTGTTGTATATTTTCTCATAAACATAAAAATCACATAAGTTGTAAAACTATTAAAATAGCCCCAATTGTTTATTCAATCTTATCAAAATAAAACAAAAAATTATAAAATCGCATAATAAATTATTACAAAGTTATTTTGTTCTCCACTTAAGTAATTGTTTCATCTAACTTTAATTTAATAAAAAAATTGAACATAAATTGTAGTGTACTAGTCTTTAATATAATCCTCCCACATAGTATGGACAATTTCCTTACGTTGAACTTGTATTTCTCGATCATGTGACCGAAAAGACGAACCAACATTGTTACTTTGAGCCATTTGTTGGTCAATATCCTCCGCAACTATATCTTCATGTTCATAGACCATAAATATTTCATCACTACTTTGATATTCTCGCAAATAATTATGTAACACTGCACAAGGTATGACAATTTTCACTTGTGTATCAATATCATAATGGTTCATGCCTTGTTTCAGTATTCTAAATCTATTTTTCCAAGCTCCAAAAGTCCGTTCAATCACATCGCGCAGAGATGAATGCCTATAATTAAATAGTTCTTTGGCATTTTGAGGCTCTCTTTCACTTCCTCGGTAATCTTGCAAATGATAGTGTAGTCCTTTGTATGGAGCTAAAAATCCTTTTGTGTTTCAGAAAACCGGCATCAACAACTAAAAATAGTGCTTCCAAGACAATGCAAAGTCATAAAATAAATATTATCTCTTTAAACAAAGTTGATAGGAAATATGTAACTAAATACTAATAACTTACACATAAAATATAAATGTTCACTTATTAAGGCCATAAAATAAATTTATTAATGTGATTGAAATTTTACCTTAAACCAAGGCCAAAATCGAGTATTATGTCGAATTTTGGAATGTACACCAGTCATATTTTTT
>NW_006239265.1:473077-474734 GCF_000226075.1 Solanum tuberosum | reverse complement strand
GTAATAATAAATTTTATATTGGTGAGAATAATAAATTTTAAAAAGTAATGATGTGATTATAAATTTTATTTACATATGAAACAAATGATTAGTAGATATAAATGTGGGGTGGTTTTAACAAAATATAAACTCATGGATCAATTATTGTATTAAAATATCTCAAATCATGATATGGAATCACCATATAATTCCATATCATGGTTTTTGGAGAATATGGTATCACCTCTCATGATATGGAATCATGAGATGGAATCAGCGTAAAATCGCATGTCCAAACGCTGATTCCATCTCACGATACCATATCGTGATATGGTATCGCATGGCCAAACGCCTACTAAGTCTTACTTTGGTTTTCAGTGACACCTTGACCAAGAAAGGATCAAATATATTTTAAAATGTAATTAAGTAAATCTGGGATCAAATACACATTTTCAAAACTTTCTAATCTTTTATAAAATACAAAAAAACACTTCATTTTTCAAGTTTTTATAATTCTATCCAAACCATTTTAAAAAAAGTAAAAGAAAATAGAATTTTTGTTCTTCTCCCAACGTTCTCTCTTCTCTTCTTCTTCTTCTTCCTTACAAAATCCGACTATCAAAATAAATATTCTCTCCCATTATCTTATCTTCCTCCTCATCTCCGACCGTGACTCTCTCATCTTTCTGAACTGAAGATTGTGTTAGAGTTAAAATGAGTAAGTCATTTTTTTGAAAGATTTTACAATTTTCGAACAATACTAAATTTTTTTCTTGGGTTAATGAACAATAAATCGTTTTATAGATGTGAAAATTGAATAATGGTGTAATGGACCTATTATTTATTGTTTTTGAAAGAAAATCAACAAACCCAAAAAAGCCCTAATTTTGAGGAAATGTATATGTATTGTTAACATTCAGTGAAAATTCATTTTTTTGTTGCTTTTGTTGTTCTTTTTGTGACCATTTTGTTCATATCATATGATTTTAGAAATATAGTCTTGTTCAGTTGTCCAACATATATTTCATTTGTTGAAAGATGTGTCGTATGTTGCTACATTTTAGTGATATGTTAGTATATATTCCAACATAATTGTCATATGTTGGAGCATATCACCTATGTGTTAGGGCAACAAAATGGTCATCTGTAATAACAGAAGTTAATCTGTGGCATATGAAGATTCATTTGTGGCCACAGAAGATTCATTCATGGCAACAGAAGGTACATATGTAGCAACATAATATGCATCTGTGTCAACATAAGTATAAATTGCTACCCATTATTATTTTATAATCAATTGTAAACTCTCAACCTTTTTTATTTACCTTGTAGATGAAATGATACAAGAAGCTTCATCCATGACAACAACTCAATCTTTTATTGGTGTTGCTTCCTCTTCTAACATCAAATGCTCTTTTGTCCATGCGAAGAATGTGAGCAGCAACATGATTATTTTATTAGTCGTGTTAAAGAACTGATTGATATTTTTAAGGAAATGACTTATAATATTGATGTCCATACATCCAAGAAGATTTCACAGCTTTTGAAGTGTAGGAGATTGAAAAAATCTATTTCCCAATCACTATCTATAGTTAGTAAAAGAAAAAAAATCAATGACTACTGCTTCAGTATCACACTCAAACCCAAAAGGCAAAGAGAAGGAGAAGGAGAAGGAGAA
>NW_006239265.1:452128-472731 GCF_000226075.1 Solanum tuberosum | reverse complement strand
AATTATTTATAATGATTACACAATTGCAGAAGAGACAAGGACGATCACAACATCACCAATTGCTCGGATCTTGAGTTCAAACAACTTGATTTTGTATTTGCATTTCCAAAGAAGAAGGACTGGTTCTACGTAATGTCTCAACCCAATAAGTGTTGGACTGATGAGGTAAATTCATGTCCACTTTTATCTTTTGATTAAGACATAAATACATACAAATAAATTGATACATAAATACACTTGTTGATGCATCTGTGCAGTATGTGGATGTCATTTTATACTATTTGCAGAAGAAGTCGAAGCAACTGAGTCATTCTAAAAATCGATATACCACTACTAATTGTTTTTTCAAAACATACATTGACAATGCCAGTGTTGTTCCTGAATATGAGAATAAAATCGTTGGCACTATCAAAGGGTTTGGTATACCTGCTGGACTGCCTTAGCACCTCACAGATGAGGTTTATGTCTCTGTAAATTGTAATGGGGAGTTTCATTGGGTCTTGACAGTCGTTGTATTGAAGGAACGACACATAAAGGTGTATGATTCGATGTCCTCATCTAGGACTAACAGAAAATTGTGCGCCGAGATTCAAAAGTTGTCTACAATGTTGCCAAAGTACCTTGAATCCAACGGATTTTATGAGCAAAAAGACCGAACCAACTGGTCAGTTCTTGAATCTTACCAAGGCAAGAAAAAATCTCACCCATTCGAAGTCATACATATTACTGGTATTGCCCAACAAGAAAGCAATATTCTATAAGTAGTATCACATTATCTTTTTAGTATTACCACTGTCGAAATGTGATGTTAATATTAGGTTTATTATATTTTCTAATTGATGATATACCATGCAGTGATTGTGGAGTTTTTGTAGCTGCATACACTGAGTTTTTGAGTGATGGACTACAAATACCATCTGATGGAATTATTTCTCAATCCCTTCGCTTGAGATATGCTTCACTCCTATGAAATTATGGGATTTTAAAGGCTCGGAGTGGCTATGTTAGTAACAATGAAGACTCACAGAGGCCTAGACCTAAAAAGCAAAGTTCGATGAAAATGTTGTGGTTACCACCATTGATTAGATTGATGGTTATGTATATCATAGTGAATTACTTTTTTGTTGATAAGTTGTATAAAATAATTGGTGAAGTGTTGATTTTTGCTGATAATATTAATATTAATGATTATTATTATTATTATTTTGTTGGAACAAATGTCAATGATGATGGAAAGGAAGAAATGTGGTTTCTGTGGCTGGCAACATATATAACCTCTGTTGTAAAAAACACCACAGAATTATCTGCATGTTCCCCAACAGAAAGGATATATGTGGTAACAGATGTCACAGAAAGAAGATATGTGGTATATGTCACAGAAAGGAGATATGTGGCAACATTATATTGTCATCAATTGTTCATTTTTGCTGATTAATATTAATATTTAATAATTATTAATATTATTTTATTTTGTTGGAACAAATGTCAATTATGATGGAAAGGAAGAAATGTGGTGTCTGTGGTAACATATATAACCTCTATTGTAAAAAACACCATAGAATTATCTGCATGTGCCCCAACAGAAAGGATATATGTGGCAACATATGTCACACTTTGAATTGTCAAAATTCAAAATAAAATAAAATTGAATAGGTTTAAAACAATCGTCCCTTCATTTTTCCCTCTCATCTCCTCTATAAAAGATAAAATGTCGTTTCATATTCCAAATTTAATTTAATTTTACTAATTTCCATTTTCTTTTCTCTTCTTTCCTTCCTTTCCTTCCTTTCTCTCGTTCCATTATTCCTTCACAGATCAAGGTTGTTGTTGTGATATTTTCTACAACATCAGTGGTAATTTGTGCGATCGTCTTCTACAATAAGGCGGCGTTGCCCTCATCATTTCTAGTTTATCGTTGATATCTTGCCAGGTAAAATTTAATTAGGGTTTTGATAAATACTTATTGGTATTAAATCAGGACGTTTTTAGTGGTTTTATCACTTATTTGTTTGTATGATGGTTGGATAGTTATTCCTTTTGTTTGAAGGATGGTTGAATAGTTATTCCTTAATTTGTAGTTCGTTGGTTAGGGTTTAGGGAGGGTTTTGTGGTTTGTTGGTTGGTTCATGTGTGGTATTGAATTGTATTTGTTGTTTGTGTTGTGTTTGGTTGTTGTTATTTTTGTTAAGAAATATTTGATTTTTGTGGTTGCAGATACAAATATAATGGCTCATGTCAAAAGAAAAATTGTATCAACAAAAGAAACAACTGACACAAAGATCCAGAAGAGGCCTAGGACTAGAACTTGTAGGAAGAAGAATGAAATTTTGACTACCACTCTTTTAGAAGAACTAGCATCTGAAGTTCTTCTTCTCAAGTAGAAGCAGAATTTTCTCAAAAAGAATATGAAAAAAGAGAAAAAGAAAAAAATAAAGTAGATAATGATGGAGAAAGAGCAGAATAAGTTGAGGAAGAAAAGGGAAATAAAAGAGAACTTGAGGAAGATAAAGGAAAACAAAAAGAAGTTGAGGAAGAAGAAGGAAAAAATAAAGAAGTAGTTGAGGAGGAAGAAGAAAAAATAAATGAAGTTGATGAAAGACAAAGGAAAACAAAAAGAAGTTGAGGAAGATGGGATCAAAACTATCAATGCACACACTTTTCCTGTGCATTTGCAGCCTAATGCTACTGGTGATAGCATTATGAGGTCATCAATGGGAAAATCTTTCGACACCTTCAGGATTACCCTCAAGCAGAATGGTTTGGAAGATTTTTTTAGGAATAGTTGTTTTGGTCATTTTCTTGATTTGCCAGAGAATAATAATGCACGTTTTTAAATGACCATGGTCTATGAACTTCTGAAACAAAGGTTCATTTTTCAGAATCTTGAAAAGAATGATGAGGTTTTGATTAATTATTGTGGCATGCCACTCTTCTTTGGTAGAAGAGAGTTTGCCATAGTTTCAGGGTTAAAATGCCATCATCTTTCTGAGCCAGTCCTTGAATTCATAGTAAAAAAAGAACCACGAAGACGAAAGAAAGGAGGAAAAGAAGAAACAAGACAGTCAACTGAGGAGCAGGACTTGGTGTCCCTTGTTGACACAAGCTTCAAAAATCCCGATTTAATATATTTGTTGAATGTCAAGGATACACCAAGGAAGCACAATGAGTCATTGTGCTTACTTTGGTTTGTACATAATGTACTTTTGGCCAAAGATCTCAACAACAACATATCCCTTAAATGGGTGAATTTATCTCAGGATATTGAGGCTTTCAACAACTATCCTTGGGGTTGTTTTACTCGAAAAATATAAATAAAGAAAAAATGACCTACGTATCCCGTTGAAGCAGGAATCAGGTCAAACGTAGTTCCCCTCTCGAGGGTTAACAAAAAATAGGAAATTAACTAAGGAAACGACCGAGGCCGACATAGGCCGCCTACGTATCTCATTCTTGAGATTTCAGGTTGAACGTAGTTCAGATACAAAAGGAAACATTAAAAAGGGGTAAAAGGGGAGACCGAGGCCGATATAGGCTACCTACGTATCTCATTCTTAAGAATTCAGGTCAGACGTAGTTCATTACAAAGGGATAAATTCTAAGCATATACGATTACAAGCAAATAAAGGCGATTACAAGGAAAAGATAGAAATCAAGTCTTTAAACATGGTATCTTTTGACGACATTTAACTAGATTGATAACTTGTGAGATCCAATGATCATGCTCAACCATGTGATGTCATCAAACAAATGTATCGATGTGTTCTCCAAGCAAACTGATGAGTTCTCCTTCTTGTGTTTTTGTCAGATAGGCACCAATTTTGATTTCTTTGAGGCGTTCATCATTTTCCTGATTCACTATTCTGATCTCTTCTGAATTCAGCTTATCGTGACTTTCGGACCGTCTAAACTTCTCAACCAAGTGTTTGGATACCATGATCTTCTCGTTGTAATCCTCCAATTCCTCCGCATCTACCCCATTTTGTTCATTCAGCTTGTGACATGACATGATACTGACAGATTTGAAAATATTTTCATTGAAATCATAGACGAATATAGTTAGATAGCAAATACAAATCAAGTAAAGCATTTTTTTGCAATAAAGGAGTTTTTCATTTGAAATAAGAAAATAAGAACTTTGGCCATGATAATAAATCATTTTGCCTTTTTTTTAAAAAAATATTATGAGGGAGATTAAAACGTATTGAGGCAAAATAGAGTAAAAGATGGGTCTCGAGACTCATTCGGAATACAACCAATTTTAGAAATAACATAAAAATGTTTATGTCTACCAAGACGAGCGAGGAATCAAAAGCGAAGTGGATGTCCAATTAGGCATTTTCTCTTTTGACTCGCCGTCTGGTATGACTGGAGTCTCGATCATCTCTTCAAGCATAATATCACCTTCTTTGAACAATTTTTTTATTCCTTCCCCTAGACCATTTTGCATTGGAAAAGACCGATATAAGTGAGGCAATGATTTTGGAAAAGCTTGATCGATCTTCTGCTTGCTCTAACCTTCTTTCGGCACTAAAGCAAAAGCTTGATGAGGTGCCAAGATCACAAATTTGGATTTCTCTCTTTAGGTTGGAGAGGCTACAACTTTCTCAAGCTTTTCAAGGTTGGCTGAGATTATAACTTTATTCACATTCAAATCTTCTTCGACTTTAACCATATTAATAGTTACCCCTCCATGATTCGGCATGGGGTTACTATTGACACTAGGAGTGGCAGTCTGAAGAGTGGCAACCTTTTGATCTATCAAGTCTTGAATTTTATGCTTCAAGTTGATACAATCCTCAGTAATATGCCCAGCACCTCCTGAATGGTAAGCACAGTGAAGATCGGGTCTATAAAGCTTGGAGTTGACATTGATATTTTTTAGATCAATTGTTTGTATCAGGCCAGCCGATTTCAATCTCTCAAAAAGTTGTGTTCGGCTCTCAACCAAAGGAGTAAAGACTCTAGAAGGTTTCTTCTCACGAGGAGGATTGTAATTATTTCCTGGATGTGAAGGTACTTGACAGTAGTTTGGAGGATTTTGGTGAGTTGGTACTTGCGTTTGGAAATTTGGGTATTGTGGAGCTCGGTAGCTAGGAGGGGTATTTTGGTAGTACGGGGGTGGAATTTGATAACGTGATTGGATATTTGAATAATTAACTGATGGAGCTTGGTAATATGGATGGGTATTTTGGTAATGTGGAGATGGAGCTTGGTAAAGAAGAGATAGAATTTAGTAACTCGCTGGTGGAGTTTGGTAATTAGGAGATAAAATTTGGTAACTCGGTCGTGGAGTTTGATAACCTGATTGGGTATAACAAGCTGGATATGAATTTTTTGGAGCTCGAGGATGACCTTTGTAAGGTGAGGATTTTCTGAAGTGTCCTTTTCCATCAGATGCGTAGGAAATATAAGACATATCCTCTCTCTTCTTTTTCAACAGTCTTGAAGATTCGATTAGGGCGGCAACGCGAGAAATCTTTCCAGTTTTAATCCCATCTTCGATAGCCTCAACTACCTTGACTATCTCCACAAATTTTGCTCCAATAAGCAACATTATCCTGTCATAATACTCTGGCTCTTGAATGTGTATGGACACTTCAATGATCTCTTTCTCAGACATAGGAGGTCGAACCCGGGCGGCCTCTTTCCTCCACCTATACGCATATTCACGATAGCTTTCAGGGGATTTTCGCTTAATTCTCTCTAGAGAATATCGATCAGGAACGATCTCCACATTGTAGGCGAATCGTTCGACAAAATTTTTAGCTAGTGCATTCCAGCTAGACCACTGCTTTATCTCGTGGGAAGTAAACCATTCCAAGGCTTCTCCATTCAAACTTCGGCCAAAGAGTCGCATTAACAAGGCTTCATTCTTGCCAACTCCTACGAGTTGGTCACAGTAGGCTCTCAGGTGCGCTAATGGATTCCCTGTTCCTCCGGAAGTGTCAAATTTTGGCACTTTAAACCCTTTCGGGAGGTCCAGATTCGAATGAATGCACAGATCCTCATAGCTCAAACCATCGACTTCAGGAACACAATGCAACTCATTCATGGCTTTCCTGATCTCTTCTTTCATATTCAACTTGGCTGCCTCTTCCTTTGACCTCCACTTTCTCTCTTGTTCCTCATAGTGATCAAGCTCGGAACAGTTGGCATAGGGTTCATTTGGAATTGGGATTTGAAAAGTAGTCTTTTGAGGCAATGGCGGAGCAATGGAGGGACTCTGGGTATTTTGAGTGACTTGGTAATTTTGGGGGAAAGTCTGGGGGTTGGTATGTTGATTATGGTGATGGGGGAATGTTTGCGGATTGTTGACATTTTGATTTTGAAGAGGAGGGCAAGCTTGTGGGTTGGTATTTTGATGAGAAGGAAAGGTTTAGGGGTTGGTACCTTGAGGAGGAGGTGGCGTTTGGTAAGAGACGGAGGCCTGATGGGGATTTGGGGTGGTTGGGTCGATGGTTGAGGGATTTTGAGCGGGATTGTGGGGAGGGTTCTGAGCCTGTTCCGCGTTCGAAGGAGGAAAGTAGAGTGGAGGTCTCCCATCTCCTGGAGTATTAAAAGCAAAAACCGGATTATGCAGATCTTGCATTCTCTGCATTTCGACCCTCATCTCGGTGATCTGTTGCATCAACTGCATAATTAATTCATTTTGATCAATGGCGGCGGGCTGAGCCACGACAACATCAGTCAAGCTAATCTCGTCATTGCTATCACCCATTATTGTCTTTCATTTTTAAAAACTTTGATCGGGAAAGGAATCTTTGGGAGCCTTAGATCTTGTAAAATAAGGGTGTTCAACCAGCTTATCAACATAGACCAGTTCTAAGTACCTGACAAAGAAAAATAACTCAAAAGATAAACGTGTTAGTCTATGTAGATGATAAATAATACAAAATATCACACGTATGACCACAAGCACATAAGAGTTGCTCCACTTGAACATAGACTAGCCCACTGATATAGAAAAAACTTAATAGACATGAATTTGTCTATTTGAAGATAGACTAGTCGAGACAAAGTTGATTGTATCTTTTATTGTCATATTTCTAATTTTTGGCTGAGATGTAACTTTAAAGTATTTGGACGCACTTTTGATAGTGAGTTGATATTTGTGCTTAAAGGGTTCTAGAAAATAATTTGAAGAGGAGTGAGTTAGAATATCTTCAAATAAAGCAACATATTCACACAAGCAGTTATAACACATAAGCAAATATTGCGCGTTCTAAACAAATATGTGACCCTTTTGTGCCAAGGGTAGGCCTAGCGATTCGAAAGATGTATAACGTCGTTTGAAACATTGCATTGCCTCGAAATCGAAATTTATATAAATTTTAAGAATAAAACTGAAAGGGGATACATAATAGGGAAATGAGATACAAAATATTAGTCCCGCGCAGGGGCACAATCCTAATCTATGCTTCCATGGAAAGATCATTCGCTCTTGATTTTTTGTCATCTCCGGCTGTCCACGCTTTTGTTAGCAATGAAAACTTGTTCCTTCTTTGATTAGAATAAAGCTATAATCTAACTCCCTAACCCAAGAGACAATGTTTTGCCAAATGACGTATACATCCTTCAAATTTAAACACATAAGTATGATTGTCTTTTATTGACCAATGGGTCAAATCGACATAAGGTGGGCTTTCTAATGGGCCCAACACGCCTTGGGTGTTGGGTCAACTTAGTTCAAAATGCGCTAAATTAGGGATTTGGTTTCATTCTACGCTAGTTGACTAAGAGTGGCTTTTGAAAGACCGGGAACCCAAGTGGACAACTTAGGCTGTAACTCACGACAACCATTGGACACATGACGTACCAATAAATTGCCGATCCTTCCGGAAAATGGTTGAGTATAAAAAGTCTGGTTGCGATTATGCAGAAACTGTCCTTAATATATACTATACATACAACAGGAATGCCATGAATGCAATGACAGTTATATCAATTTAAACGCATTAAACGTAGATAACCAATTTAGCAATTAATAACAATTAGTCAAATAAGTCAATTCTTATTAAGTCCCCAGCAGAGTCGACATTTCTATTTTACTCGAAAAATATAAATAAAGAAAAAATTACCTAGTTTTCGAAAAATCGATCAAACTTATGGTTTAAGTGAAATCAAATTTTCAAAAGAAAAGAGTCACCACTTAATTTTTAGTAAAAATCAAGAAAAAACTTGAGGTTTTCAAAAGATTTAAACATATAAAAATCAGTTGAAAATAAGAGGGTTCGAAGTCCAATATACATTTCGAGAAGGTGTCAGGCCCTCGAAATGTCCGCTAACTTGCGGTTGACCGGCGATTTGACTAAAAAATGATTTTGACTAATTTTGAAATTTTAACCAAGTAAAAGAACTCATACCGACTTTGACTAATTTTAAAATTTTAACTAAGTAAAGGAATTCATTTATTTTAACTAATTTTTGAAATTTTAACTAAGTAAAAGAACTCATTTATTTTAACTTATTTATTTATTGCTATTATTATTTTTATCATTTATTTATTTTTATCTTAAGGGGAAATGAACTAAAGGGGAATAACTCAAGTGTTGACAATAACAAAATTAAAACGGAAGCTAGGTAAATAAAATATGTATAAAATAAATATTTATACTTTTTGAATAGAGAAAATACATTAAAAAAAACCTGAACTTGGCCGGATAACTTACTTTAGTACTTAAACTACACGGGAGTTTAAATCCCCCCCTTAAGATCGTTCTTCCTTGTTGTTCACCATTATTCCAACCTTCAATATTTTCTTTACTTCTTCTTCACTATTCAGCAATTTTTAAGTCACTTTAAAGAAGAAATTCACATTATCTTCTTCGAACCCTCCCAACGAATTTACCCTCTTGGAGAATGGATTTTTTTGAAAGCCAATTTTTTCTTGACAACTCAAATAAGAAATGAAGATTGCATAAGAAAGTTGATACCAAAAAAAATATAAATTTTATGAGAAATGTTTGAATGATCTAGAAATCAAAATGGGTGCTCAAAATTTAAGAAAGTTTAGATTTGTCAAATCGATACAAATAATAGAGTGAAATCGACGTCAGTAAAATGACATTGTTATTGAATTTTATGGATTAGTAAAAGATTAGTGAAATGAAAATAGTGAATAGAGGTGGGGAAGAAGATGGAGGAAGAGATGTTTCAATGGAGAAAAATGTGTATTGAAGAAGACAACAAAATAAAAATAAAAAAAATTAAAGAAAATAAAAAGGGGACCCACTAATTTCATTTACCTCTTAATAAGAAAATTTACATATTTTAAAGATTTAATACATATAAAAAAAACTATTTAAATAATTTGTTATAAATTGACCAATAAAAAAAGGCCATGTGTAGAGCTTTAAAAATTCAGCTTTTTTTTTCTCTTTTTTCACGCACTTTCAAGAGAGTGCACTCACTCTCTCTGCCACATCATACCTTAGGGGGCATTTTAATCACTTAAAAGATGTTAAGGGGGGTATATAAACACCCGTGTAGTTTAAGTACTAAAGTAAGTTTTCGTGCCAAGTTCAGGGGGGATTTTATGTCTTTTCCCTTTTGAATATAAAAGCGAAATGGCTATCTATGGGAATTTAATTAAGTTAAACTATAAAATAAATAAAGTTAGTCACATAATGTAATAGGTAAAGAGCAAAGGAAAGAAATATCAATTGAGCCTTTGGCCCAAATTCGTAAACCTGTCCTAATACTAAATGACCCAAAACATGAATTCGGGCCTATTTAATTGCAATTTTGCTGCTGGGCCATTCTTTTGGGCTTTTTAGACCCATCTTCGCTGCCACTTGGACCTGCTAGAAATTGTTCAAGGCCTGGGGCCTATTTTTTTCAACTTTCGGAATCTAAAAAAAACATATCACATTTCAGTCCATATTCATCGTCCTCCACCTGTACGCCAGTTTTCACAATTTAACATAGGGACTGACTCGAGAAATATGGATGTTGGGCCTTTACGGTCCCCTTAGGGTAATGCAGGAGAAGAGGCAGAGTCCACGAAAGTTTCGGCAGATTTACATACAACACAGGAAGATAAGGAATATATTAGTGTAATGCGGAACTCTTCTCAACAAAAATACCATCAATTTAAACATATAGCTATATAATCCCAGTAATAATTTAACATAATGACACATGTAAATATTACATGAATCATGCTCACTTTGCTAATCTCAACACTAGCTTTGCAAACATTTAACAACTTATAATAATTGAGAGGTTATACCTAACTAATTCGTTCATCCTATTTCAAGAAAAAAGCCGAAAATAAGACTCATGCTATCACAAAAACAAATGAATCGGACAATGCTACATTCCTGGAAATCTTATTTAATGATCAAAGCCATCAATGGAATCATATATTAAGACTAGATTATCATCTCAAGAACTAAAGAAAAATAAATTCAGCCTTAGGTATCACTGCTAGTGCAAATAACTGAGAAAATAAATTCAAACGAGGCTTAATCAGGCTGTAATATAAGAGAGCCAAAATTCGAGGGAGGGGGGAAGCAAACTACCTAAATGCCCATTTCTGAAAGCTCTATACAGAGGCTTACACTAGCAAACTAACAAATCTTTCTGTCTGCCATGGCCAAGGAACGCAAATGCTTTCTTAATTCATGACTCGAAATAACAGGGAAATAAGAAAATTCCAACAATGAGAATATGAACTCGGAATGGGGGAAACATCAAACTTTCAACAAAAACGGAAACAAACAACAACAACATGGACTAGCAAATAAGATTCATCATTGATTTGCAGCCAACAACAAGTCAAAAACGATCCCAAGTAATAACATATACTCAACTTTGCATAGCCAAAAACTTAACAGAATCCCATTAAGAACAAAACAATACTTGAATCGAAAATAAGTATTACCTTCCAAAGAGCAGCGAACGGAGACGAAAATGGGCAGACGGGCAGCGACTCTTCCGCCACACAAATTCGAAACTCGAACAACCGACCGAAAGCTTTGAGCTGGTTTCGAAAAAGAAAACTTTTCGCTTCTTAGAATAAAAAAGAAAGGAAAAGGAGAACTGTCTAAAACTTTTAAGTGTAAAATTTGTTCAAAGAAATTCCAACCCTTTTCTTGACTCCTAATTTTCCAACCCGAAAAAATCGTTTTTCAAAAATTCCCCTCTCAATCACAGTGAATAAGAGCAAATATATAGAAAGGAAAAAGTAGGTTTCGAAAAATGGGGGGAAAGGGATGAAAATTCGGATAAGAAAGGGCTCATTCCCAATTCAAATTTCAAAATTCTTTCAGAATTAAGGAGAAACACCTTTTCTTGCAATTTTCGACCCATTCCGAAAGAGAAAAGGGGAGAAAACGCGAGCCTCTTTCTCTGCTATACCAGTTCTGGGTTTCTTGTCGCTGGAGGAGAAGAAGAACAATACGGGGTCATTTTGGTCATGTTGTACGTTGTATTTGCTGTTGTTATTTGGAATTGTATGTTGGGGTGCTTATTACAAAAGAAGTGGGTATTGTATTTGAAAGTGGGTTGTTGAGAATTGTTATAAGAATTGGGTTGGCTACTGGATGTAATGAATTGGGCTAGAAATTAGGCCCAAAATTGGACTAAGAGGAGTTGAAGAAATTGGTTGCATTGGAATTGAGAAATTGGCCAATTGGATTAATGACTTAGCTAAATTGAGTTAATTAGTAAATTCGACTAATAATTAAATAGGATGAATTAATATAATTAATTAATGAGCTTCTTAATCTTAACGAAATAAAATAATTAACTTAATAAACTAATGATTCAAAAATATAAACTACTAATTAACTTAATAAAATATTTAAGTAAAACTAAAAATCTTTTTAAACGATTTTTGAATATTCCTAAAATAAACTAATTATATACATAATTATGTAAAATATAATTATTGTCTAAAAATTATAATAAGCAACAAAAATTATTTAAAATAGCTTGCAAACTATTTTTATTTCTTATTGAAATTTTAAAATAAAAATAATTATCTTAAATCGTTTAAAATTGGAGAAGCTCGATGATCAATCTATATTGGGGAGGATCAAAATTAGGTGTCAACAGGGGTCATGAGAGCTTTGAATTAACTGTCAACGTGGTTGAGATCAAAAACAAAAACTGCCAAACTATTCCAGATCTTTATAACCCTCCTCATGATGCAGTAAGTTATTATTATATTACACCCACATATGTAGCAACATGTGACCCAAATGTTGCTACAGATAACTCATATGTTGCTACATATGATCTATCTATCGCAACATATGATACAAATATTGCTACAGATGACTCATATGTTGCTACAGATGATCCATCTGTTGCAACATGTGACACAAATGTTTCTACAGATGCCCATATGTGTCAACATATCACCCATCCGTAGCGACATATGACACATATGTGGCAACATCTGACCCAAATATTCCTATGGATGACTCAGGGGCATTAGACCATATCCAGGAGGCATGGATTGAATTGGTGCAAAAAGGCTTGAGGCAGTCATTAACTTGAACAAAACTCATTTTGTGACTCTTGAGATCCTCTTGCACGAGGGTCGCATGAATGTTTATGACTGCCTGCTGATGGGTATGGAACATGCCAAGTTTTTGACATTCATACAACTTGTCTTCGAGTTGCTGCCAAAATTGTTGAAGCAAAGTAGAATAATTAAGCATTTGCCAGATAAGTTTCTCAATGAACCATGGGAATTTAAAGGTCGATTGGAACCCATGGTAACAAATGATTCCAAAGTTGCGTGCGCGTCATATTCGCTTGCATTTATTGAGCATTTGATTACCCATACAACAATTCAACCTCCCCAAACCCTGTTGTGTGACAATGCAATTCGTCGAATGCAATGGGTTTGGGCTGCTGGATAGTATCTAAGAGCTTGGAGCCTTGATAATGTGTTTGTAATTAAAGAAAATGTATTATTTAATCACTTATGTTATTTTATCTTATATTGAGAACAAGTACATAGTATGTGATGTTATATTGAGAGCAAGTACTTGATCAAATATTGTTACATATGTCTCATATGTAGCAACATATGGGTCATCTGTAGCAACATATGTGTCATATGTAGCAACATATGGGTCATATGTAGCAATATATGCCTCAAATGGTCAAACGTTGCTACATAAGGGTGATACGTCGCAACATTTGAGGTATTTGTAGTAACAGATGAGTCATCTATAGCAACATTTGACTCATATGTTATGTTAAGAACAAGTAAAAATGTCGGAACATTAGTGCAAAACTATGTTTATTTATTTTATTTTCACAACTATGATAATTTTAATAGTTGTACACAACTACATAAGAATTTTTCATCCTCCACGATGTTCTTCTTGGTAATGCTTAAAAATAGAAAAAAAACCACAACAAACAACACGAAGATTAGCTTTCAGTTGTTACAACATTTGGTCTTCTTCTTCTCCTTCATCACACATTTGTTACTTCTTTTAATATGATTTTCATCATCAATTTCCAACTCCTTAATTATGTTCGCCAATCTCATAATAACGAACTTGGATCGAATATCAACATCTTCACTATCCCTCCATCTAAAAAAGTTGCATACATTCTCCTAAAATACACACCACAAAGAAATTTTAATTAAAATAAATAAAAAATAAAGAGAAGTCTCCAGACTAAGATGTAGAAATGTACATACACGATAGCGTGGACAACACCAAAATTTTTGACCTGGATTGTCCTTCGACCATGAAGTTTGCATTGAAAGTAAGTCTTCATGTTTGCAACGGATTTTCACACCCAACATTGGATCATTTTCATCATTACAAATTCGATTCAATATTGCATTTGACATTATATCAAAAGTAACAAAAACAAAAAAAACTCATTCATTAGATCTTGATCTACAGTACTGATCTATATTTAAAGAACTCATTCTTACCCAACCACTATATTGCAAAATTAATGATTTTATTGATTTGACAATACATGACAATGCTGAGATTTGATAATACATGACAATCAAATTAGTTGCGTGTTAAAAAACAAAGAACAGAAAAGACTAACAGAAAAAGACTAATGAAATAAAAAACATCATTATAGCCCATGCACTCCAACGATATGAGATACGTGTGAAGAGAGAGAAGAGAGACAGAGAGAGAGAAAGCGCAAAAAGGAGAGAAATCGAAGCGGCGAGGAAGAAAATGAAAACCCTATTCTTGAAATGAAAATGAAAACCCTAATTTATATATATATATATATCCCTTATAGAAATGAAGTAATAGGCCGTTAATGCCTTCCATATTTACAAGGCATTAACGCCAACAAAATTTACATCTGAAACACTCTAGCCCATTGATAGTTGATATAGTGACATGCAAGGCTAGGCTAGGCTACATATCCATATTTACAAGGCTTTAACGCCAACAAAAATAAAAAAATTTACATCTGAAACGCTCTACCCCTATACTACTACTTCAGCCAACAAAAAAAGAACTTGATTGGAGGATCTGGAGTCAACATTGAGCGATTAAACCTGGAGGGGCATCACCATTCTTTCTTGAAGGGTGGTGGACCAGAGCTACCAATGCACTATGTCACAAGACCACCTACAGAAAAACAAACAACCATAGTTAGTTACCCCATACACGTCGTTACAGTAGACAAGATGTTATATATAAAGTAAGAAGACTTACCAAATGATGAAGCTACCCTCCATTAAACAAGATCCGACAAAAACAAACAACGAACATCACCCATGCACTGAGAACATACTTGATGAAGAAGACATCATATTAACTGAGAACAACATAATTACGTTGATCACCCACAATAAGAGCATGCAGAGACTTAAATTTGTCCAAGGTGGTAACATCTTCTCAGGAAAATTTGAGTGTGAGGAGAGGAGAAATAATAAAGGAGAGAAAATATAAAACGAGACCTTATTTTTGTAAATTAAGGGAACCCGAATGAACCCTTTTATAATGAGTAAGAGTGAGTGGAGTGTGTGTTAGTGGAGTATTCTAGAATGATCTGTTACATTACATGTTGAATTAACCCCAAAAAGACCATTTTATGATATACACATGTTGCCACATATTACATATCTGTTGCGATTTATCAAACAGAACGGTCATATGTTGCCACAGATGACACTTCAAGGATCGGTTAATCGATAAATTAAACGATTTAAGAATGGGAAAATGTCAAATTGGATCAAATTTTAGTAGTTTGAACCATAATTAAGCAATAAAAATATGCTATAACACTTGGAACAACGATTTACAAGGGTGTTATAAATCTATCATATGGAGTTACTTGGTCATTGTATGATGAACTAGTGGGATGATAGTCTTTGTAAAATATAATTGATAAAATTGAATGAAGGTTGTTGTATTAGACCATAATTTTGTACTTAGACATGTTGTAGGACTATATATTAGTGTTACATGTTGAATTAGGTGACAATTTAATTGAATTAACCCCAAAAAGATCATTTTATGATCTACACATGTTGCCACATATTACATGTCTATTGCGATTTATCAAATAGAATGTGCATATGTTGCCACAGATGACACTTCAAGGATCGATTAATCGATAAATTGAGTGATTTAGGAATGGGAAAAATGTCAAATTGGACCAAATTTTAGTACTTTGAACCATAATTAGGCAATAAAAATATGCTATAACACTTGGAACAACGATTTACAAGGGTGTTATAAATCTATCATATGGAGTTACTTGGTCATTGTATGATGAACTAGTGAGATGATAGACTTTGTAAAAATAATTGATAGAATTGAATGAAGGTTGTTGTAGTAGACCATAATTCTGTACTTAGACATGTTGTAGGACTATATATTAGTGTTACATGTTGAATTAGGTGACAATTTAATTGAATTAATCCCAAAAAGACCATTTTATGATATACACATGTTGCCACATATTACATAATCTGTTGCGATTTGTCAAACAGAACGTTCATATGTTGCCACATATGATACTTCAAGGATCGGTTAATTGATAAATTGAGCGATTTATGAATGGAAAAATGTCAAATTGGACCAAATCTTAGTACTTTGAACCATAATTAAGCAATAAAAATATGTTATAACACTTGGAACAATGATTTACAAGGGTGTTATATAACTATCATATGGAGTTACTTGGTTATTGTATGATGAACTAATGGGATAATAGTCTTTGTAAAAATAATTGATAGAATTGAATGAAGGTTGTTGTATTTGACCATAATTCTGTACTTAGACATGTTGTAGGACTATATATTAGTGTTACATGTTGAATTAGGTGACAATTTAATTGAATTAACCCCAAAAAGACCATTTTACGATATACACATGTTGCCACATATTACATGTCTGTTGCGATTTATCAAACAGAACGTGCATATGTTGCCATAGATGACACTTCAAGGATCGGTTAATCGATAAATTAAGCGATTTAGGAATGAGAAAATGTCAAATTTTTTTAGATTAAACATTTTATAAAGAACAAATTCAAAAACAGAACGTGCATATGTTGCCACACATGAAAATTTAATTAATACAAAAAATTAACTACTTCATCTATTTCTAAATCACACCTATATAATTCACAACGAAAGTGGAGGCTTTGAACAATGCAACAAATTGGTCTTTCTCTCAACATATGAGGTTCTGGCACCCTTCCATATAAAGTATATCGCAACTTCTCTCGACATCTTCTGAGTTTTAGTGGAGTCATGCTGGCAATGAACATTAATTCTTCTCTCATGGATTCACCGCCATTGAAGATTGAAATTATGGCAAGCACATAGGATGCACCAATGTGGCCACTGTCTGCTGCTTGACTAAGAATTCCTAATCCATTTGAATCGCTACAGTTTAAAAAATCATACTACAGAAAAAATACCATATTTAAAATGCAAAATACATTGATAAAAACATGAATACATTCGAAAAATATTTTAAAAATACCACATTTTTTCTGTATAAGGCTTCTAAATTCTCCGATGCTCTGCACATTTCCAAGAAAGAAGTGTATCTTCGAACAACTGAACACGGCCATATAAATACAAGAATGCTGAGCAATATTGTTACGACCTGATTTCGAAAACTAAGGTTTCGAGACCATTTTCGCAACTTTTGGCGATTTTGTTTAAGTTTTTGGAAAAATGAGTAATTTGGAAGTCGCCACTTAATTTTTGGGAAAAATTAAGAAAACCATTTTAAAAGGAAATTTTTTGAAAGAAAAAATGTTTCAAATAAACCAGAGTCGGGTAAGGGTTCAAATAATTCTCTAAGGAAGGGTTTAGGCATCTTAGAAAATCCGCTAACATGCGGTTGACCGACGGATTTAAAAATTTGGCTAATTTTTATAAAATAAAAGAATTACTTATAAAAATCTTGTTTGAAACTTCCATTTAAAAATCTTTTGATGTTTGTGGAAATCTCAAAAATAATCCTAACTCGAAACTTTTATCCATAGTCATGTTTTGAACCATACAATTAATTCAAATTCATAAGCATGGATTAAAGGATCTTGTTTAACAACTAAGAAAAGATATAGAAAATCCTTAAGTCATTCGTACCAAGTCCTAAGTTAAATTAAAAGAGAATTAATTTTAGTTTAAGAAAACTTAACAACTCTATCCTAGTCAAAATTTGAACTAAATAGTTAATTCAAAACTCATAAACATGGATTCAAAGCTTTTCAATAACTATGAAAGAACATAAAAGGTTCTCAAGTCATTCTATAAAGCTTAAATTAGCTAACTTAAAATGAGTTTCGAAATTTGAAAATTTGAATAAACATCACCCCAAGGATTCATCTAAGTTGATAAAATAAATGTTAGAAATTAAGAGCAAGTATCACAAAATCACGATATAAGGGAAACAAAAGTGCAAATAGGATTTGGACAACTTTAAGTCCACTTGCGGCTTGTTAGTTGCTGCTGCTGGCGCAATTTTTGAACTTTTTAAAGTCTGAAAAATGCAAGTTTCAGCCCTTTGAAGTCGCTGCGACTCCGCCCCCATTTCAGGTGTCCAAATTTCGGGTAATTTGAACTGAAAGCACTTTCATTTCAGCTCTTTTGAGCTGCTGTTGCTGCTGGATTTTGGGCTGTTGCCACTGATCTGTTGGTACTTCTTGGGTTTTAACCCAATGATATTAGCTTCCCTTTCAATCGGTTTAAATGAAGTCGACTCGGAGAGAGGAGAATGCAAGGGAATGAAAGTCCGAGTGGACTCAAATGGGAGAGTTCATGCAAAGAAGATGAATGAAATAATTAGCACAAGTGAAGCAAACAAGTAGGAGTCGATACTTGCAAAATAAAACAACTCAAAGCAGCAAATTGGTCAAATATTTGATATTCTAATAATAACCTATTCGTTGTTAACTAATTTAACACCAATTTGTCCATAATGAACTAAAACACCCAACTTTGTGCAACATAGACTAATTAAAACTTGAAGGAAAATCATCAGACCTTCCAGATAACACAATCAACTGGGTATTATATGTCTCATCAAACCAGAATGTCAAAGAGTCTTAAGAAATCACAACTAACTCTAAAATGCAAGAGACTACCCATATGACTCACTTTAAAATTGAGATAATTCTGATAGACTTTCGAAAATAAAAATGAATAAAACAGACCACTGTTTAAGCAAGCAGGTAACCACATTCAACAAGTTAATACGATAATCCTGTCTCAACCAATTCAAGCATGTATCTAAGATAATGAGTTAAGGAGTTTTCATTTATCCGAGCCTAACTCTTTGAGAAACGCTAAAGAGCAGTCCCAAAGGTAGACCATTTCTCATTAAAACAAAGTCCTCGGCTAGAAGAAATAAAGCACACGAAAGCATACACAGAAACTGTATATCATGCATTAAGATGAAATTAAAGTAAATGAGTGCAAGAGAGAAAAAGGAAGTTTAAAGAACGAAAGATATAGGCAAACAAGAGTAATTTTCTATTAAACTTTGAATCACGGCTCAAGAGAAAATGATCAAGAAATACCAAAACCAATGACTACAAACAACTCGATAATCTTTTTACACTTAGCTAAGATCGGAATAAGAAGAATATGACAGAAAGATATTGAACCATGAAGATTTTATGGTCAAGCGATAATATATGCTAACAAACAACAGTAAACTACTCCAACATAGAATGCATACACAGATAATATCATATAAAAAGAAAAGATATTACTAGCTAATACTCCTTAACCAAATCCTAGCCTATGGAGACCAAAACAAGGTTAGAACATAAACAGAACTCAAACACAGCAAAGAACACATCATAAACAGAGCAAAATAGGAGAACTGAGAATTAAACAAAGCCAAGAGGATTTACCTCTCTCTGGGCAGCGACTGGGAAACGAGCTAGCGACAACGATCCTTTACCAACGGAATATGACTTCGAAAGTTTCGACGAACAAAACGGAGCAAACCAGAACAAGAACTAAGCAAGAATCTGGGTTCCCGGTCTCTACGGTTTCGAGAAATTATCTTAACTACTTATATATAGCAATATAGCTGGAAATTTGTAATGTGTTTTCGTCTCTAAGGCAAACTGGTTTCTCTATTTTCCTAACCTTTTTTCCCAACCCAATGTAAGATGTTCCCCCCAATAATGAAGATGATGAGGGGCTTTTATAGGAGGAATTTCTAGGGTTGTTTTGGGGGGGAAAAGTGAGGGTGAAATCGGATAAGAACAAGAGAACTTTGGAATTCCAAATTTGAAATCTCATACACCAGTACCAGAATAAGCCCATTTGATGCCCAATTTCAACAAAATTCAAACGGGAGGAGGGCGAGGTGGAGGGCTAGGATTGAATCTTTCATCCTTGAGAAGTTACGTGGCTCGATCTCACGCTGGTGAGGACGAAATTGCAGCTGGAATCGGCGCTTGAACAGTACTACGCGTACTGTTTGTCGAGGTAATCAGAGAAGACGACAAGGAAAAAGCAGCCTACTGCCTGTACGCATAGACGCCGTTTGTAGGCGTGAAGACGTTGTATAACTGTTGTGCTTGAATCGTTTTGTCACTTCTGAAAAATGTGAACGTTGGAATGTTACCGTGAACTGCTGTCTACTGGCTGTGTACGTTGTACTGAAAGAAATATTGCTGGGTTTCTTTTGGAAATGAGTTTAGTGGGCTGGGCACGTGAGGAATAGGGAGATTAGGAAAATAGTTGAATAATTAAGGGTGTGGGAAGGTTTATTGAGAAATTGGGCCTAAAATTTGGACCCAAATAAATGTATTTCATCAAGAAATTGAATTCGAAGAATGCGGTTCGATGTAAATTAAAATTGGTTAATCGAGCTTCTTAATTTAACAAGATAAAACAATTATTTTGAAATAAAAGGTCGACTATACCAATTAACTCATGAATTAGTCAAATTTTAGAGAAATAAAACGCACATTCAATTAAAACAATATCTTTGGTAAAACAATTTTTCCTAATCTTTATTAAAAGTAGTAATATATAAATCTAATATATATTTTATACGAAAATGGCAAAAATTGCCTTGAAAATAATTTTGAAAGTATTTTTGATTTTCGAAAACAATTATTTCAGATTGTTTAAAATTGAAGAAGCTTGAAAATTAATTAAA
>NW_006239265.1:426940-451981 GCF_000226075.1 Solanum tuberosum | reverse complement strand
GTTACCTTTTGATATACAGAAGGTTCATTAGCGACTTGATTGAGGACCTTGGAACTGAGAAATCAAATCAAATGGTTAGGAAATCAAATTAAAGAGCGAAAATTGTTTAATATATACATACCTTAATTTAACTCTCATTAAATCATTGAGGGAGTATGAAGCAATCCTTTTAAAGATATCAATTAGTAGTTCCCTCGGAAGGGATTCAATGTAGTTTGTTTTACTCATGGTCATTTTTGAAAATTTGTTATTCTTCCTTCCCATCTTGGAGAAAATTAAATGAAAGGACCTTCTATTGTTGTGTTCTTCTTATATAATATAATCCCAATGTAATGAATGTGAAAAGTTGCAACTTCTTAAGACGAAGAGGCACTTCTGACTTTTCAAATAAAAGTACTTAATTTTTTTGAAAATAGGGTAAAATATGAAGAGTTGTAATTAATGAAGGAGGTTGTTGTATTAGATCGTAATTCAATTGAATTAGCCCCAAAAAGAACATTTTAGGATATAGACATGTTGCGTGAAGAGTTGTAATTAATTTTTTTCTTGAAAGTTGTTCGAATGACGATATCTGTTGCAGTTTAAACTGTTAAATACAACATTTTGTACCACAGAACGTACATATGTTGTCACAGATGACATTTCAAGGATGATCAAAATGAGAATACCTTACACGTAATTATTTATTAGAAATATGTTGGAACATATGCGTTTTCTATGGTACTTGTAACACATAATTGCATAAGTACAAAACACAAAAAGGCAACCTTTTTCACCATCAATTTGGTTTGCAAGTTATGTATAAATGTTGCCACAGATGATAATTTAATTAATACCTTGTTGTAAGATCTAACACATAATTAATATATGTTGGAATAGATGCGTTATTCTATAGTACATATAACACATAATTGACATATGTTGGAACATATGCAATATTCTGTTATAAAATCTAACACATAATTGACATATTTTGGAACATATGCAATATTATGTTGTAAGTAGCAACACATAATTAAATAAATCACACATTTTATATAAATAACATAACATAAGTTAATTCAAATTAAGATAAGAAGATAGGGAACATCATCCTCAAATAAAAAGAACATTCATTAAAATTCAACAACACTTATGGAGCATTTTGATTTGGGCATGTAGTTCTTTTGTGGCCAAAGTCCATATATACGAAACACTTATTTTTCTTGTTGGAAATGATTCACCAACTCCACGCCGTTTCTTATATCTCCTTCTTCCAGGTTTGCTTTGATCAACATATGGAACATGTATTTCTCTCTCTATGACATCCAAAGGGACAATCTAAGAATCTTTAGATGGCACCAGGTGAATTTCCTCACAATATGACATTATGTACTTTTTCACTGAATAATATGGATAAAATACATTGATAAAAACGTGAATACATACGAAAAACATAAAAAAATTACCACGTCACCATATTGGGCTCGAAGCGCTGCCATGGCATGTGGACAAGGTATTTTGTCCAAGTCAAAAATTCTACAAGTACAAGTTCTTCTTTGTAGATCCACTGTAGCAACATCACCATGACCAGTGATACTGAACTTGTAGTTAGAGATTTGATGAGCCAATAACTTGTTGCCCGCGTTGACATACTTTGATATGTCTTTTTCAATTGAAGGAACAAATCTATTTGCAGAGTTCACTAGCTCCATACGCCTCTAGTGAAATAAAAGTACAAATTTCCTGTTTATTTCATCAAATAGAGCGACAATGGGAAATTCTCTTTCAACATTAAACATAGAATTCACCGACTCCGCGATGTTTGACGTCATAATGTTATATCTACAAAACAAAAAATAAAAATCAAGCAAAACACATAAAATTACAATAAACTCAAACGAGATGGTATAGACAATAATGTACCTATTTCCCAAGCAAAATGCCCTGCTCCATGTGTGGAATTCAATACGTTCAAGAGTTTCAGCCGCCTTTGGTACCAAATCTCTTATTTGATTGAAATGGTCATTGAACTCACATCTATCGTACGTTTTTGCTGCTTTATAAAAATGGGTCACTACCTTTGAATTGTGAAAGTTATTTCGAATATTTTCCCCAAGGTGTCTCATGCAACAACCATAATGAGATGTAGGGTAGATAGTCGAAATCATGTTTCGAATACTTGGATGTCTATCAGAAATAATGCACAACTCATCAGTATCATCTACAAAGCTTCTCATACTTTGAAAAAAATATTCATATGAGGCATCGCATTCTTTGTCCACAACACAGAAAGCCACTGGAAATATATGATTCTCAGCATCTTGTGCCACCGCCGATAGCAAAACTCCTTCATACTTGCTCCTCAGGAATGTCCCAGCAACGGCTAACTTTTCTCATTTCTTGAAAAGCAGTTATCCAACCGGCATATGATAAAAAGAAGTACTTGACCTCCCATTTTCATCAAGCGACAATGTCGTCTTGCTTCCTGGATTTGCAATTTTAAGCATATAACGGTACGCATTAAGCACTGCATATCGTGCTCATTTGTTCCCCTAACATTAGACTTAGCATGCTCCATGCCCTTATAAATCTTCCAATAGCTTACCTTACAACTTAATTTTGTGGGGAGTTGATTTGACATGTCTCTTGTGGATGGGCATTTACCATTGGGAAACCTATTTTCAAAGTACTTACCTATGACTTTTGCCGTGGCATGGGGATTATAGCTTGTAAGATGCTCTGAACCACACGTATGGACTTTTCAAAAGATTCTAAATGACAAAACCTGTCGCTACTTGTAAAATTTCACAGCCCTCAGCCACCAATTGCACTCCGGATATGAACATTTAAAAGAAAACACATTACGAGAATTGATCACCTTTTTCAGTCTAAAATCTTTTTTCAAGCAAGCAATTTTCAATGAATTTGCCAGTTCTTCCTTGTTCTTGAATGTCATTCCCTTATAAAAATTGATGTCATCATCTCGAACATTATTCACACGTGATGATTGAGAAGAACATGGAATGTTGCTGCCAACAATAGGTGTAGGAGGATTGTGGCTCTCAAAGTCCGGCACGTCATCTTTTCCAATTTCAGCATCGTGATTATTCATGTCCACATCATCAAATTCATCATTTAACATATCTTGTTGGTCTTCTTCTAGATTATGATCCTACTCGATAGGATTTTCATCCACGTAAACTCTTATTATGGGCGGTCTCTCTGCTCCTCCCAAATAAACAACGAAACTACGCTAATCAGTTATTTTAAAAGGTAAGACCTTCTTATTATGAAAAAAATGGGAAATGTAACTCCTGACAAGATCTTTCAGTTGACAATTGTATCCACATTTTTTCATGACTAAATTCACAAAATCATCATACAAAATATTTCTTTCGACAGTCATCCCTACCGACCCTTCTCGTTTCTTACCATCCTTCCAACGTCAAATGTATCAATTTTTCTTCTCGACCCATTCACCATGACAATCAATCCCTACAAATAATCCCTCAATTTATTGTACCTGAAGAAATTAATTAAAAAAACAATTAGTACTAATGAAGAAATGTGTAAGTCATATGTTGCAACATATGACTATTATGTGGCGACATGTAAGTCATATGTTGCTACATATAACTGATTTGTTGTGACAAATAAATCACATGTGGCAATATGTGTAAGTTATATATAGCAACATATGGCTATCCTGTTGCGAAATGTAAGTCATATGTTGCTACATATAACTATTATGTTGCAAAACATAAATCACATGTTGTGACAAAATGTATAAGTCATATGTTGCAACATATATAGCTATCTGTTGGAAACACGAATGCAAATTATTGAAAAAATTGCGGCTACCCAGATGATGATAAATGATTTCAAAGAACTGTTAATTTTACTTACCAAAACAAATAGTGTGTAAACCCAATCATTTATGAAGTAATTCCAATTGATACAGAACGAAATCTAGTTCACTGATTAGATTAACTAAATCTAATTCAAGAAGATGAAAAGAAGAAGAAAAAAGCCCAAGAAGGACTAGCAGCCAAGACCAACAATGTACGAAAACAAGAAGAAGAAGAAGAAGATGGTGAAGAGAATGGGAAAAAGAAAGGCAAGCAACCAAGCAAGTAGAGAGGAAGAACATAGCAGAAGAAGAATAAGAAGAGGAATACGGGGGGAAAAATGTTTTATTTCCCCCTTTTTGGTACAGCTGGTGGCTTCCCTCCAATTTTGGCTCCCACCAAAATTGGTTAAATTAGGTTTTAGTCATTTACCCTTTTACCCCTCATTTAATTCAATGGACCAAACTGTCAACTTATAAACTTAAGGGCAACTCCACAATCCTTAATCATTAATCACATAATTGTCACCTACACTCAATAATTAAGACTTATGTCACCACCCCTTTATTTTGACACCTTAATGTCACCTTTAATTCAAAGCCCCAACTTAGTGCTCCTTTGGCGGTGATGCGATATGGAATTATGATATAGAAATCATGATATAGAATTATGATAGGGAAAATGGCATAAATTCCCTCTGAACTTATTTTGAAAAGTCAGTTACACGTTTAAATTATCATGATGACCTATTACGAAAAAGGCTTCTCTCTAGTACACTAATCTCTCCAGTTGGTCCAGTGCATATTTAATTTAATGACATCTGTCAATTTTAAAATCTAATGGTCCTTATTTATTTAAATAAAGCAGCATTTAAACCATGATTAACTAAAAGTCTTAACTCAGGTTAATTTATTCTCTCTTCCACTTCTCTCCCAAACAGCAAACACCATGATAGTTCAACCTATTAGTTATCTCTCTCGCTCTGTCATATAACCTTCTCTGCTTTCTCTCGAATCGATAGAAATAGAGTGATTTTTGAATCAATTATAATATCAATAATACTTGGAGAAGTGTATTTTCTATTGTTTTACAAAAGTGACATCGTAAAGGGCAAAGCTTAATTTATAAGTGCATATGAAGGAAAACATTGGAAATTAAATCAGTCTCAGATAAATTTCATAAGCATGGAAAGAGCAAGTGAAAAAGCAGAATCCCAAAAAAAATAAATCATCATGAATCTCAAATTCTTCATCCAAGGTGTATCAACCAAATTTCTTATTTCCCAATTTACAGGTATATAGATGTTTCAACTTTCCAGTACTACAAGTCCTTAACTTTTTAATCTATGATATTTCTAGATTAATGAAATTAAAAGTCCGCACAATTTTGGTGTTGTAGTATTTCTCCCAATTTAATTTTGGCTAATACAACTATGAACAAGAAGACACAAATTTCTGCTATCACTATTTTCGCTTAACCTTGCCCCAAAGTAAGAGAAACGTCGTTGCATCATGGCTGGGTGGTTTGGCAGATCTCAGAAATTTGAGAGTGTAACTGGTTCGTCTGCAACAAAGATGGGGAATTGTTTGATACTCCATGGGAGAGAAGTGGGAAGAGAGAGAATAAATTAACCTGAGTTAAGACTTTTAGCTAACCATGATTTAAAGGCTATTTTATTTAAATAAATATGAACCATTAGATTTTAAAATTGACAGATGTCATTTAATTTAAATATGCACTGGACCAACTGGAGAGATTATGTACTGGAGAGGAGCCTCTTCCACCTATTACACATCTTAACTACTCAAAATAAATTTATTATCACCCTGAGACATGTAACACCACTCTCACATTATGTGGTGTATTACCCTCGTTGCCACATCAGCGCTACCTCAGCATCATGTAATAAATTATAATTTTTTGTTTTGTTTTCTTTATTAATTAACTTTTCTTTTGTTAACTATAGTTTACTCTAACTAATTCATAATTAATTGTTTTAATTCTCTAATAATTATATCTTCTTCATGACTAATCTCATCCATTTTCAATTCTCATTTCATCGAAAAATCATATCCGTCCCCACCTTCACTATTGATTTTGTTCTTCACCATCACTATATCACCTTCAATTCTTCTTCTTCTTTGTCACCCAACACCAAACACCATTATCAATATCGATTTTTTCTTCTTCACCACCTTCAATTATCTCTTTTTAATGTTTGTCACCCGCCACCCATCACCACCAAACCCATAAAGTTGCTATTATCATCAAACCCAAAAATTGATTAACAACCAAGAATTCTTTAACAAAGTCAAAAAAATGAAAACGATAGAAACAATCAATCAAAAAATTTCTAGATAAAATACAATTATTCACTAGCAAATCTATCGAAATTAACCTAATTGTGAATCAAAAAAATTGTGTTTTAAGATTGTGATAAAAAATAAAGAAGTGTGATGAAAATAAAGAATGAAGAAGAAGAGGACAGTGGGTGGGGTTTGAAGAAGAAGAGGTGTGGGGATGGAAAAGAGGATTCTAACTTCTTTTTTTACTTTAATTTCAAACTGACGCGCCTATTTTTTATTTTGTTTATTTTTTGAATAGTATAGGTGTGTAATAGGCCACTATAATAGTTTAAGCGTGTAACTGACTTTTCGGGACAAGTTCAAGGGGGAACTCTGGATCTTGTTCTCCCGGTGTGAAACCAGTTGGTTTCGTAATTTTAGAATTCTGTTGATTCCAAGTACTCCATCTCCATCATTGCATATAAGAATATAGAAAGTATTATGTCTTTCAATTATGATATGATTGATATGAAATAATGAGACGAAGTTGAAGTTTTGTTTGGACATGCAATATATAATTTTTGTATCGTATATTTTCTTATAAACATAAGAATCTCATAAATTGTAAAATTATTAAAATAGCCTCAATTGTTTATTCAATCTTATCAAATAAATAAAAGTTTAAAAAATCACATAATAAATTATTACAAAGTTATTTGATCTCCACTTAATTAATTGTTTCTTCTAACTTTAATTGATCAAATTTTAATTCAATAAAAGAATTGAACATAAATTGTAGTGTACTAGTCTTTAATATAATTCTCTCACATAGTTCGGACAATCTTCTCACGTTAAACTTGCATTTATCTATCATATGACCGAGAAGATGAATCAACATTGTTACTTTGAGCCATTTGTTGGTCAGTATCATTCGCAACTATATTTTCACGTTCATAGACCATAAATATTTCATCACCCCTTTGGTATTATTGCAATGTAACACTGTACAAGTTATGACAATTTTTACTTGTGTGTCAATATCATATGGTTCATGCATTATTTCACTTGTGAGCAATTGTACATTTTCAGTGCATTTATTTCGTGCTAAAATCAAACATATTGGAAGTAGTGATTATCAAACATACATCACCAATTTTGTCCTTTTTCATATTAAATTGTTTTAAAACATTTTCATATGTAACCGAAAGAGAAGGTTTTTTATTATGAAAAATAAAAAAAAAGTATTATTCCCTCCGTTTGTAATTATATTCACCAAATCAATTCTTACTTTATCATTTATATTCACCAAATTGAAAACAATAATAAATTTTATGTTGGTGAGAATAATAAATTTTAAAAAGTAATGATGTGATTATTAATTTTAGGGGAAAAGGTCTGAAATATATCCGAACTTTGACTGAAATTGTTGTAACAATACCAAACTTTGGAAAGGACCTTTTACCCCCTACACTATTTAATAGTGTATTTTAAAGGTATATATGTGTCCACATGGACATCACAAATATTGTATCATTATAAATAGTAATGTGTCCACGTAGGCACATATATACCTTTAAAATACACTATTAAATAATGCAGGGGTAAAAGGTCCTCCATAAAGTTTGGTGTCGTAACAACAATTTTGACCAAAGTTGGAGTATTTTTCTGAAACTTTTCCCTTAATTTTATTTACATATGAAATAAATGTTTAGTAGATATAATGTGGGGTTGTTTTAACAAAATATAAACTTGTGGGTCAATTTTTGTATTTAAAAAATCTCAAATCATGATATGAAATTTCCATATCATGATTTTTGAAAAATATGGTATTCCATCTCATGATATCGTGAAATCGCATGTCTAAACATTGATTCCATCTCACGATTTCATATTGTGATAGGGTATCGCATGGTCAAATATTTTAGACTATGTTTATTTGGTGCACAAGTAATATAATGTTTCTTTTAACTCTTAAATTACTTCTATTAGTTTTACGACATTTGAATTTTGATTTGGTAATTTTAGTTTTTAATTTAAAAATAATATTATATTATTATCATATTAATATTCAGGATAGGTTGGTATTTTTAGGTTTAATTTTGTGTCTTATGGTAGATAAATTAATAATATAGCTTGGTCGACTTTGACTTACATATAAATATTATATTATTATCATATTAATATTCAGGATAGGTTGGTATTTTTAGGTTTAATTTTGTGTCTTATGGTAGATAAATTAATAATATAGCTTGGTCGACTTTGACTTACATATAAATATTATATTATTATCATATTAATATTCAGGATAGGTTGGTATTTTTAGGTTTAATTTTGTGTCTTATGGTAGATAAATTAATAATATAGCTTGGTCGACTTTGACTTACATATATCTATAATAAAAAATTAAGATTTTAATTTTTTTAGAAAGCATCTCAATTATATTAAACTAGCACCTTATATATATATATAAAAAAAAAATTGAAAACATTATCTTTATGAATCCCTTACATAAAAAATGCATTTCAATTACAATAAAATAATCAATCGCGCTATTACTTATCCATTTAAATTCAAACGAACTAGAATAAAATCTACTTGTAAATTAATTAACATATTTATAGTTTCATTTAATTATAAACCAACTAGATCTAGAAAGTGTCACATCTGATCCACTCTGCTGCGTTGCGGTCACTCCGTTGCGTTGTGGTCTCGTGAACTGAACTTCGTTGTTTTCCCGCATGCGAAGCGATGGGGCGATGTGTCATGGGTAGTTTCGCTGTGGAGAGCGAAGAGAGACCAGAAGAATGATTCATTTGAATCGTCGAGCTTTTTCAACCCAAAAATTGTTACTACTTGTGTAGTGAAAATGACTATCACGGGGGGTAAGCACCAAAGTAATTTGTACTTGCCTTATATTTGAGTGATAGTTAGTTTTATACAAATCACACTCTCTTTCATATTATAACAACTAAGCGATTTCTCTCCTAAAATCACTCTACCAAATCAAACTTTGCATTTTAAAATATATCGTTTCTCTCTCTTAATCGTATTTTCTCAATCTTAGATAATTTCTTATAATTTTTTTTAAAAAATCGTTCTTATATTTTTATAGTTTTGTTCATTCATTTTCATCTACCATGTTTAATTTTTCAGTCAAATCAATAGTTATATATGCAAGAGAATTACTTGAAGTATACAATTACATATCAAAGAATTTGATGATCCATACTCAATTCATTTATGTGATTTAGAAAGTGAATGAAGGTTGGTAATTGTTCTTAAATGCCCATATAGACTCCCTTATGTGATCGACAGTACATCAATGAAAAAATAAATACTAAAAACAATCATATTTTAATAAAATATTCTTGATAGTTGATACCAACTTTATCAAGTCTAAATTCTAAAGAAGCCTTTACAGATATTGTCGACAACATATCAATGCCTTAAGCTTTAATACCACCCCATGATCGAAAGAGCGACTACATGTATACATACATATGGCACACGTGTCAATTCGATTGATCACTATCAATAAATCAAATTTGAATTTTTTAATAGAAAAATATAATAAAAATTTATCCTATTTAATAAAAAAATATATTATAATAATTAAAAACTAAATTATTTAAAAAATTGTAGTATGTTTATATATTACCTTATTTATCTCCTAATAATTAGAGCATGTTTGAGATTGCTGCTAAAACCTGCTTATTTTTTGAAGTATTTTTTTTAAAATAGCTTTTCAAAAAAGTACTTTTGAAAAAAAAAACAATTTGTGTTTGGCTAATTCATTTAAAAATTGTTTTTGATAAGCAAATTAAAAGTGCCTTTAGGTATCAAATTACAGAAAATGGCAAGTATCAATGTACTTTTAATATGAAGATTATTTATATAAAAAAAATATTTTAAATACCTATTATAAAAAAATTAAGCAAACTTTTATTTTTATTGAATTAAAATGTACATATTCAATTTTTCAATCAATATTATACATAGATAAATAAATAAAAATTAAATATTGATATAATATTGATATGATGATTTAAATATAATTAAATATATCAAATATAAAGATGATAATAAACGTAAAATAATAAAATAATATTATATAAAAATAAAATTTCTAAATGAAACTTTTACCAAAGATATGATATATGCAATTTAATTAATAAAGGATATATATGGAATTATGTAAATATAGAATGGATATTTTGATCTTGTAAAAAATAATTTTCTGCTTCTGTTTTTTTAAGAAACATAAATTTTTAGCTACTTTCCGACCGCAAGAAAACGGCTTCTGCTTCTATTTAGAAGTAATTTTATTGTTTTGCCAAACACCTTTTTTTTTTTAAAAAAATAATATATTTTTGACCCATTGTCAAACATGCTCTTAACATAAGAGCACCCATATTGTTGATATATTTACCTTTTCATTTCCGTTTTACTATTTTTGTTATTCCATTAGTAGTTATCTTAGTATTATTTTTGTTATTCTATTAATAGTTATCTTGGTATTGAATATATTGAAGTTTCTCAAATGATTGAACTTTCTCCATTAAAAAAATAAATATATTTATTTATAAAAAATAATTCAAATTTATTTAAGGAAAAAGGGTCAAGAATACATCTAATCTATGAGAATTGATTTAATAATACCCTCATATTGGTCAAAAAATACCCGCCACTTTTATTTTTGATTCAAAGATATCCCTCCTTCCACCTTTTGATTTAGATATAATCTCAACCCCAACTTTAATTTTTTTTTATTAATTTAAATTCTTAATATTTGCTTATCCCAAAATATTTAAATCTATAAAATAAATAGATAAATATTGTGTAAAACTAAAATCATAAAATCCTCAAAATTCTTCTTATTATTATTAAATAACACACTAAATTTTTTATTCTTTATTTTTACGCAATAAATTCTTATTTTATTTTACGTTTTATACACTATTATTTTATGTTTTAATTTATTGAATGATTTTTTAATTTATTTGAATTTATTTCTAAATTATATTCAATTTATCATGTTAAAATTTAATTATATTAATATTTGATATTTTTTAAATTCACTTTTTAATAAATAACATACAATAATAATTTTGGCCAAGTTGCAAGTTTATTTTATATTATATAATAATAACATATAAAGTAGAATAATACTTCATTTTATTTTACGTTTCATACACTCCCAAATTCTGGTGCCAAATCTTGTACACATGGAATGTCCTATTCTCCCAATGACGGTTTTAAAAATCATTCCATAAATTAAATATAAAATAATAGTGTATAAAATGTAAAATAAAATAAAGAGTTTATTGTGCAAAATGAAGAATAAGAATTTTACTATGTTTTTATGATTTTTATTGTTTACACAAATTTTTTACAATTTTTTTATAGATTTAAATTTTGGAATAAGTAAATATTAAGAATTTAAATTAATAAAAATGTATATTTTAAAATAGGGTTAAGGTGGAAAAAGGGATATCTCTGAGCACATGAGCCAAAAACAAAGGTGGAGGTTATTAAAGTTAACTTTCTAATATTTAAATTTTATATTATATTAATTATAAATTTATATTAACCTTCTTACTTCGTAAGATTCATATTAATTTTTTACTTCATAAGATTCATAATAATTTTTTCTCCATTCTCCCTAAAGTCCACCATAAAAATTACGTATATCCAAACCTTGATAAATAAATCGAACTTATAAAATTATATTAAATATGTTAATATTTTTTATTCAATTTTATAGAGTACATATTAATATAAAAAAATTAAAGCTTCAAAACTTTAATAATCCAAATTTTATTGAGACGGTTCTGGCTAGACGAGGGTCACAACTGTGATTTATTTATAGTAAAAAAAAAAGATTCCCTAACATGTGCGAGGGAAATGTTTGACACTTATCGCCGTTTGAATTGGCTTTAAAAAAAAAAGTAAGCTGGTCAAAAATAAAAAATCAAATTGAATGACTTTTAAGTCAAAAAATAAAAAGTAGAGAAAAATTTACTTTTGATTTCTGACTTATTTTAAGTCAATTTTTTATCTTGTCAAACACTTTGTAACTTATTTTAAGTTATTTTTTACTTATTTTAAATTATTTTTTATATTTAATAAAAAAATTCAAAAATAAAAAATTGACTTAAAAAGTAAGTTTGACCAACTAAGAGTTGATCCAATATTCTTGTCAATGGAGCTAGCTAGCTAAAAAAGCAAAGGCCTTCCTCCATTTATTCCAAAAGCACTCATTACAAAGAAAACAACTGAAATTACACACTAATCAACAAGCAACTATTACATGCTGCTGCTAAATATATGTCTCCAATTAGATATGGCCATGTGAAGTAGGAGGGTAACCTCCAAGAGGATACGTCGGAGCAACAGTAGCAGTAGTTGGAATGGTACTACCGACCACTGGATTTTGCTGGCCTTGATGAACACCAACCGCATGATGATGCCCTATAAGATGAGATTGCTTCGATTGCAGGGTCTCCGCTGCATGACGTGCTTTTGCTTGATGCAGCTCCATCTTTGCTTCTGCTTCTTTTGCTTTTCTCACCTCTTCTGCTATCCTTTTCTCTTCCCTTGTCCTTGCTACTGCTTTCTCTGCCTGTTATTAATTAATTAACAAGGAGAATATTTTACGCGGAATTTTGAGTTACGGTCTAGACGAGATAGATTTTAAACAAATTATTTGATCTATTAAACAAGTAAATAATATAGTAGGTGAGTTGTGACCTTTTCTTCGGCTTTGGCTTTGAGAATGTCAACGTGCTCTTTACCAGCAGCAGCTGCGTTGCTTACTTTCTCCTTTACTGAGTGCATTTTCTTCCTTGTGTTGATGATTGGAATTTAGTAATTTATTAACTCAATATAATATACATATATTGAAGATGTTCATTGCAGGGAAACTATAAATACGGTGCGTAAAGAAGCTAGCTAAGCTTCAGAAAGACGGTTGGACTCTACGAGTGCTGCCACATGTCCATCATGCAACCGCCAACCCTTGTTTGCTGCCACATTGCACTGCAAAGTCATTTTAATATATTTAATTATTTTCTAGGATTTATATGAAAATATCTAGTTACGTGTGCCCATGTTTATGTAAACTCATTAATATATTGTCTTCATTAATTAACATCATCAAGTGGTCGTGCCGGAGTGGTTATCGGGCATGACTAGAAATCATGTGGGCTTTGCCCGCGCAGGTTCGAATCCTGCCGACCACGTCTTTGTTTTTTCTTCATATTTTGATTACTTTTACTTTGATTACTCACGGCATTTTAAATATATCTTTTTCGTAAAAAGAGCATAAAATTAAGAAAATTTAACAAAAGGTTAGAAAATCATGGATTTTTTCCTGTGTAAAAAGAGATGTTTACATAACCAATAAACTATTAAAAAATTATATATTTTTCAAGTATGTATGATGATAAGCTAGTAAAATTACATTTTATTTTCTAGGAAATAGGAACTAACAGTTTTTTAAGGAGAGTGTCCAAATTAAAAGACATAACCAATAAACTACTTAGCTTGTAAATAGCTACATATTTTTGAAGTTATTTACGAAGATAAGTCAGTAAAATTATGTTTTACTTTGTAGGAATGAATCGTTTCTCAAGGAGAGTAACAAAGCTAATAGTACAATTTTTTTTAAAACGTCCCATCATTACTTTTTATTTAATATCTAGATGCTTGAAATTCTATTTTTATGTTTTACAATGTTTTCCTTCGCAAAACAACTTATCTAAATATTTTAAATTGGCAGAAATTTAGTTTGTGAAGACAATTTGTTTTTTTTTTTGGTGAATGAAAAACCAAGTACCGTATAGATATTGAAAGTAATATATTGTGGCGCTAAAAAAAATTGTGAGATTGTTTTTCTTAAATGTTAAAATTGGATAGACTTAAATTTAGTAAGAATATCTTATTCATTTATGATTTTTTTTAAGGGACCTAAAAAGAAAAGGGCAAATAATTTGTGATGAAAGGAGTAATATTTATAAAAACATATTCATCATATTTTATAGATAATAGAATTGAATTTCATTATTCATTGAACGCTATGAATGGCGTGAAATAACTCGAATTGGGGTGTCCCCTGCAATTTGAACCCATTGAAATTATTAGAGCACAACACACCAAATTAGTTTGGTTTACCAACAGAGGCACCGCCTGTACTTGCTTATTTTGACACGTACCTTCATAATTTAATTAGCTGTGTTATAGATTAGCTGGCGTATTAGTCCAAGTAGTTTTGGTTTCTTTTGACTTAATTCAACTATCCTACGTCTTCCAAATGGACCTCTCATTCTTCATAATCATTTGATCTCATATTACATTATGAAGGTTAATTATTAGTTTGGTGTTTCTTTTACCAACATCAATCGTTTGGTAGGATATTGTATAAGAACAGTGTTGAATATTATAGTGTATTAGTAATATTGGACTTGAGATTAGTAATGCAGAAATTAGTTATGTTGACATTATTTCTTATTAAATGTTTGGTCAAGTCTGTTAAAAATAACATGCATTTCATAATTTTAAAATAAATACTTATTTACAAAAATACCCGCTTCTAGAATTGTAAAGGCGTTTATGTCTTTAACCATGCCTATAGTAAAAATTCTTATATTGCTCATGCTATCTATTAATTATACATGGGGTAATATCAAAAAGGGTGTAATTAGTTATATATAGATTGACAAATTATATATCAAATAAGAGATTAATAATACCAAAACGTTAGATGTATTATTTCCTCTAATAGATACTGCCAAACTAACTCTAAGTAGGTAAACTTATCTTTCCACCAAATTCATTTTGCTTCTCTTTTTTTGACTTTATTAGGAAGCCTGTTAATCCACCTTCTATATAAAGTAACATATACCCTTCTTTCCATATATAAATAAAGGTGGGGTGGTACAAAGCCAAAATCCCTGCAGCATAGCCTTCATAAAACTAGCTAGCTAGTGGTTCATCTTTATGAAATGGAGGTCATGAGTGGAAAAAATAATTCTTGCTTCTTGAATAATGGTGATGTTGTGGAGAAAATGAAGAGGTTAGGAAGATTAACATGTAGAAAAATTTGGAAAGTAGGGAAAGAAGATAAAAGAAGGGTTATTCACTCACTAAAAGTTGGAATCTCCTTGTCATTGGTCTCCTTGTTATATTTAATGGAGCCATTGTTCAAAGGCATCGGAGAAAATGCTATTTGGGCTGTCATGACTGTGGTGGTTGTTCTTGAATTCACAACAGGTAATGTGCTTTAGATCTTATGCTAGCTAGATCTCTCTAGAAGTTTTTTAATTTATATTGTCAGTGTAAAATTTTTTTATACTATCAGGTCAGTCAAACATATTTACAAGTAAATCTTTAGACACGTAGCATGCTACAACATGAGGTAAAGATAATCTGATAGAAATTGAAATATATACTTTTTATTTTTATTTCATGTGATGATGGCTTGAATTGAATTTAAGAGGGAAATATGGACGGTGAAGATTCTTTAAATCGATTTTAACTTGTTTGAGATTGAAGTGCTCATATTTTAAGTTTCCATATTGTTGTTTAAGTATATGAATGGACAAGTGTTTTTTATTTATGTAATTTATTTTGTAATTTTTTGGATATATAGGGGCAACATTATATAAAGGGCTGAATAGAGGACTAGGGACACTATTAGCAGGATTATTGGCTTTCTTGATCGAACGTATTGCCAATGAATCTGGCCACATATTTCATGCTGCTTTCATTGGGACCGCAGTTTTTCTAGTTGGTAATAAGCTTTCACTTATTCAATTATCATTTATTTTTTTTATGATTAATTTTCAATTGAATAAAAGTGGATACATTATTTTTATTTCTATTCTTCAGGAGCCATGACTACATACATGAGATTTTTCTCTCACATAAAGAAAAATTACGACTATGGTGTGGTGATATTCCTCTTGACGTTCAACTTGATCACAGTGTCAAGCTATCGTGTTGATAGCGTGTTGAAGATCGCTCATGAGCGATTTTACACCATAGCCATTGGATGTAGTATCTGTCTCCTCATGAGCCTATTTATATTTCCAATTTGGTCAGGAGAAGACCTCCATTTATCGACTGTTGCTAAGTTCGATGGCTTAGCAAAATCAATAGAAGGTAGGGAAAATTTATTAGATGGAACAAACACAATAAATTTTCTATAATTATCAACTTAAATATTCATGTAACATAGAAGATTGATGAGATTTTTCAACTAATTAAACCTTGCAGTTTGCATTAACGAGTATTTTAGCGACGGTAATATTAATCAGCAAGAGGAAAAAGTGAAAAAATATTCAATGGAAATGGAGGATCCCATTTACAAAGGTTACAAGGATGTTTTAGATTCCAAATCATCTGATGAAACTTTGGTAAGCTATATATCCAGAATTAATTAATTATTATTATCTCAAGTCTTGTACTATTTAATGTAGTTATTAGAATTAATCAAATTAGAATTGGATTAGGCACTATATGCAAGTTGGGAGCCAAGATATTTAAGAAGTTGTTCCTGGCAGCAATATGTTAAATTGGGGACTGTTCTTCGCCATTTTGGATACACAATAGTAGCTCTACATGGATGCCTGCAAACTGAAATTAAGGCTCTAGAAGTTTTTTAATTTATATTGTCAGTGTAAAATTTTTTTATACTATCAGGTCAGTCAAACATATTTACAAGTAAATCTTTAGACACGTAGCATGCTACAACATGAGGTAAAGATAATCTGATAGAAATTGAAATATATACTTTTTATTTTTATTTCATGTGATGATGGCTTGAATTGAATTTAAGAGGGAAATATGGACGGTGAAGATTCTTTAAATCGATTTTAACTTGTTTGAGATTGAAGTGCTCATATTTTAAGTTTCCATATTGTTGTTTAAGTATATGAATGGACAAGTGTTTTTTATTTATGTAATTTATTTTGTAATTTTTTGGATATATAGGGGCAACATTATATAAAGGGCTGAATAGAGGACTAGGGACACTATTAGCAGGATTATTGGCTTTCTTGATCGAACGTATTGCCAATGAATCTGGCCACATATTTCATGCTGCTTTCATTGGGACCGCAGTTTTTCTAGTTGGTAATAAGCTTTCACTTATTCAATTATCATTTATTTTTTTTATGATTAATTTTCAATTGAATAAAAGTGGATACATTATTTTTATTTCTATTCTTCAGGAGCCATGACTACATACATGAGATTTTTCTCTCACATAAAGAAAAATTACGACTATGGTGTGGTGATATTCCTCTTGACGTTCAACTTGATCACAGTGTCAAGCTATCGTGTTGATAGCGTGTTGAAGATCGCTCATGAGCGATTTTACACCATAGCCATTGGATGTAGTATCTGTCTCCTCATGAGCCTATTTATATTTCCAATTTGGTCAGGAGAAGACCTCCATTTATCGACTGTTGCTAAGTTCGATGGCTTAGCAAAATCAATAGAAGGTAGGGAAAATTTATTAGATGGAACAAACACAATAAATTTTCTATAATTATCAACTTAAATATTCATGTAACATAGAAGATTGATGAGATTTTTCAACTAATTAAACCTTGCAGTTTGCATTAACGAGTATTTTAGCGACGGTAATATTAATCAGCAAGAGGAAAAAGTGAAAAAATATTCAATGGAAATGGAGGATCCCATTTACAAAGGTTACAAGGATGTTTTAGATTCCAAATCATCTGATGAAACTTTGGTAAGCTATATATCCAGAATTAATTAATTATTATTATCTCAAGTCTTGTACTATTTAATGTAGTTATTAGAATTAATCAAATTAGAATTGGATTAGGCACTATATGCAAGTTGGGAGCCAAGATATTTAAGAAGTTGTTCCTGGCAGCAATATGTTAAATTGGGGACTGTTCTTCGCCATTTTGGATACACAATAGTAGCTCTACATGGATGCCTGCAAACTGAAATTAAGGTAATTAATTATTATTATTCTGTGGGGTTGGGGGTTGGGGGTTGGGGGTGCGCCATCTCTTTAGGCTTCTAGTGCTAGAAAATCGTATGTACCCAATGATCTTGAAAATGTGTAGTCTTGTTTGACCCCTACTTACCTTATGGAAAAACGTTCAAGGTCAAAAGTCAAAACTTGTTCAACTTGGTGTTTTGCACATAAGACGCAAGCAGGGTTAAAAATTCAAGACCAGTCACTTCCAAAACTATTCTCGTAAATCAGGTAGACCTATTAATTTAAAAAATTATATATCCTTTTAGCTCTAGAGAATACCTCAACAAAAAAGTTGCCACATTTAGAAATCTGTTTAAATTTTGTCTTCTTTAAGTCAACAAGTACAACATGTTACATGTGATGCCTAATCTTTGTGCTCACTAAGTCAACAAGAGCAATTCAATGTGTGATGCTACTAGCTTCTAAAGAAGGCTAAACATACAAACAGTTAGAATCTAGAAATCTAAAGAGTGCTTGATGCAATAAATTGTTTTCTACATTTAGAAATACACCAGAAAAATCTTTCTAGCCAAGTGTTGCACACCAGACCTTTAGATTAAATTATATATACACTATAACGTGTTAGATCTCTAGATTAAATTAAATGTGATTTTTTTGTTACTTTCTTAATTAAATGTTTTTCTTGATTATTATTTTTGTAGACTCCTCAATCAGTCCGAGTACTGTTCAAAGATCCATGCAATCGACTTGCCAGAGAAGTGACAAAGACACTAAAGGAACTAGGCGATAGCATAAGAAATCGTCGTAAATACAGCCCAGAAATCCCATCTAATCATGTCCATGAAGCCTTACAAGACCTCATCGACGCATTAAAATCCCAACCCAGACTCTTTCTTAGCACTAATAGTAATACAAACATACTATTAGCCTTAGCAACATTAGCCACTAGGCAAAAATCTGGTAAAGATTTTTTAGTCTCTTTACCGAGTGTAAATAATGACGATCCTGCTCGTTTTGGACTTAGCCATGACTTAATGTTGAAAGAGGGTGATAAAAAGATTTTGAGGCCCACATTAAGCAAGAATGGCATTACTAGCTTGGAATTTTTGGAGGCTCTACCATTTGCAGCCTTTGCATCTTTGTTAGTTGAGATAGTTGCAAGACTTGATCTTGTTATTGAACAAGTTGTAGAATTGGGAAGGGTAGCTCAATTCAAGGAATATAGTCATGATGATGTGGTTATTAATGTAAGTTGTGATAATAATCCTAGAGTGGAAAGTGAGTTCCCCTCCTCCCATACAGCAGCAGATTGAGTACTCTAGACTTTAGTGGCTACGTTTTTTCAGTAGTCAAATGATATATATACAATAGTTAGTGATGAGGATATTTTATACGTATTTAATTATTTTCATTATAAATGATATTCTACTTACAATTTTATATACCTTGTTCAAAATTAAATTTTGTACATGACTACATGTGATGAGTTGTTAATCTTATGCTCAAGTAGGTGATACGATATTCCCTACCTAATTTGAATAGCAACAAAGAGATCGAAAAAAAAAAAAACATTAGAGAAGAGAATCATAATTTCCTAAAAAAAATAAAGATAAGCAGAAGGGCCCAACCGGGTTCGAACCGGTGACCTCTTGATCTGCAGTCAAATGCTCTACCACTGAGCTATGGACCCCTTGATGTTGTTTATCCATTTAACTGCTAAAAATTATAAACTTAAGTTGAAAGATATTTGGACTGAAACTGGAAATAAGTAGCACTCCACCGTTTCAAAAAGAATGACTTAGTTTGACTTCATACGGAATTTGAATAATAAGACTTTTTAATCTTGTGATTTTAAATTAAAGTTATGTCAAATGTATCAAAATGTCCTTTAATCTTTTGCCTTAAACATGTCACGCTATATTAAAGTGTTGTCAGAAAAAAAAAAAAGAGTCATTCTTTTTTAAGCCGACTAAGAAGGAAAATGTATGTTATTTAAAAATAAGATCATGATGTAAAACTAACATAAAAGTACTAGAAAAATAAAAAGATTTCATTTTAAAAAAAAATGACAATGTTTTTATTATCTGATATAATGAATTAATTTATAAGTTAGAAGGTAGAGGCACACAAGTTTCAAATTTCATATACAATGGCTCCACATATAGTGAGGATAAGATTATGTATGAAGAGAAATAAAGGTAAAGGAAGGAGAGTGGTCACTCTGCTTCAGCCATGAGTTGCTCCATAGCAATACTAAATTCTATATCCACTCCTTATTTTAATAAATGTTCTACAAGAAGCTTATTTAAATGGAATTTTGGGAAAAATAACAAGACTGATGATAATCCACAATTTACATATCATGATCTTGATCTCCCTTTTCCTCCTTCCCTCCTCACCAAAACATTCTTGAAAGGTACTTCTTTTCCTTCTCTTTTACATGATAAAGAAATGGAAAAAAACAACACAATTAGAGGCGGATCCAGAATTTAGACGTTGTGGATTCTTGAAATATATATCTAATCAAAGGTGGAACCAATGTTTTGAGTTTATTATGAGTTATGAATTCTAAAAAAAAGTACCTTATTGGGTTCCGGATAAGTTATTTATACATATTAAGTGAATTTCTTAATGCAAATACAAGATTTCTACTAAAGCTATTGAGTTATGTCGTACTTGTAACTTTCTCTCTAGCTCTGTCCTTGTATCTAATACTATCTATACTTAATTTTGGCGTGCTCGTATATTTATATTAATAGTGGTGGATGTAGCCTGAATGCTGCTGGTTCATCCAAGTTCAGTATTGTTGGCATGGAAAATAGATATTTCAGTATTAAGAATTGTAATGGTTGAGTCCATCAAGTTAATATATATAGTGTTTGACATCAAAACATTGAGTTCTGTTGAATTCGCGAACCTATTGTTAGATCTTCCACTGACAAGAGCTTATGTATGTTCTTTAATTTTTATTTTGGGTGATGATCGATACGCAGGAAGGGAACTGAAATGCTGCTATAAGGCATCAGTGGATGGATTTAGTGCAACTGAATTCCATAACAGATCTGATTTCAAAGGACCATGTGTGATCATTGGCTACACAACAAAGGCCTTTAAGTTTGGAGCATTTAATCCAGAAGGCTACAGAAGCACAGATGATTATTACGACACTTTTGATGCATTTCTCTTTTATTGGGATGAAGATGTTGAAAAACCAATAATGTTGCCTAAAGTAGGGGGAAGTGGTGCTGCTCTATTTGATTATGCTAGAGGAGGTCCACAGTTTGGTGCTGATGGATTGCTCATTGGTCCTCCATTGGCTCCTGTCATGGGTGGATTTGCTGGACCTGATACGAATTCTGGGGTTGGTGATTTAAGGCAAGCTAAGTCAAGATTGGGACTTTCTTATGCTAAAAGGCCTGATGGTAAAGAATCATTGTTTGGAGATGAGTCTAAGGCTGTTATTGATGAAGTTCTTGTGTTTTGTAGTCCTCAAATTGCTAGCTTATATTGATTCTTCTTGTTTTCCATGAAGTTTTCGGTCTTTTTGGCAAAAATGGATGTCAAAACTAATTAAAAGTCTTAGTGATGGAAGTGACTAGAAAAATATGAATTAATATACTAGGTTATAAAATGAAGAGAATCCTTGGAGCAATGGTAAAGTTGTCCTTGTGTGACCTATAGGTCACAGATTTGAGCGGTGGAATCAGCCACTGACCCTTTGAGTGTAGCCCTTCCCTGATCCCTGCATGAACGCGGAATGCTTTGTGCACCATGCTACCTTTATATACCAGGTCATAAGATGTAGCAATGTAAATTTCACATTTTTTGTACAGAGATGGCTGCAATAGATTCTCTGTTCTGTGTTTCTCCCAAATTTAATTTCTCAAGTTATTCAACTCAAGAATGAATTGAGTGACTCTATACAGATAGAAATGGTCTATATTCACCCCTGCTGTGAACTAGCAGCTAAGTCAGTAGCTAATTTGGAGATATGTGTTCTTTTGGTTTGCTATGTTCCCAGTTTGTTACTGATGGAGATGTTTACTATTTACTGTAAATAATTATATTGCCATCATTCTTCAATGGGACCAACTAGTGGAGCATTATTTTAAAGCACAGGCTAAAAAGAGTACATTAAAGAAAACATAGATGAGTCCAAAAAGGAGATCTAGATTTATTGAGAGACTATTTGCTTAATGATAAAGGGGCGACACGCTTCGTTGATTCCTCTCTAGCTATCTACCTATGGTATTATGTCTGAACTAATAGGGGGCGGGAAAGACGAATGGTTAATCAGTTAGTGTACCTATCTTTCTTTCTCTTTTTGAGTTAATGGCTTCTGATCTTTTGATTACACTTTTCTAAAGCTTTGTTAATGTTAGGAGGAATAGTTTGGAGGACATCTTTTGAAGTTGAGTTCAAGGAGGTATAAAGTAGCAATTGATTGATTCTCACTTTTATGTGGCTTGCTTTTGTATTTCTTCTTGATTGGTTTATCAACTTCATCAGTTAAGTTACCTTGATTCCTTCCAGCATCAGATGTTTCCGAGGCAAGAAATAATTACTGTTTAGTCTTGAGAATATCATGATATATATAAATTACTGTCATGGGCACATACTGAATATGACTGAAAACTTTTACCAGCTTCCACTCTATTAGTCAAAGAACAGTGTGATTAATCGGGCCAGTGGGTTTCGGATAAGGGGTGCCTTATGAAAAATGGGTTTCATCAACACCCCTGAAGGTGTTACTGACACATCTGGTGTGGAAATAGACCTTCAATTTCCCAATATGTGGGCAACTTCTCATTACCTCTTCGTTTGCATTTGCCGTCTTGCTAGATTTTATTTTGTTGTGCCTAAGAAAATGATACAAAGTTCAACAAACGTTTTACTAACTTGCTTTCTTGTATCCTTTGCTTGTGAGTTACTTTTGTGTTCCCTAAAGCAATATCATCTATGTCATTTGCTATAGATTCTTGATCATGATTACTTGGAAGTTGGTACTATCACAATCATATCAAGATATAGTCTTTATAATGCAAATAAGTTGAGTGTAACTTTTAGGAGATCACTTGAGTCTAAATTCTGCCTGTAATAAGTCAGCTGATGAATGTTGACAAAATAATTTAGCCAAGAATGGAAGCAGTTTGCCTGATACAAGGAGCTTCTCACTAGTAGTTCCTCAGTTGAAGTCAAAACAAAGTCCAAATTAGTGACTATACATATTTTTTGTCTAAATTTGCATCTCATCCATATACCTATGAGTACAAGTGATGCTATCAAGGCCATTATCAAACTACAATTTAGCAAGTTGGACATATGAATCTCAAGGTGCATTTGGTTAGCAAGTTATCCAGTTATAAGCAGGCAACTCACCCTTTTAGAGCTTCAAACAATGTTTTTTCCCTTAAATCTTGGTCACATATGCTTAAACAGTTCAATAGCTTTGAATAATGCAACCAATAGTTGCTTAAGGGATGAATCAACAGATGCTAGAAAGGAAGTTCTGCTAATGAACATCAGTACTTCCGTAACATGTTTATATAAATATATAAGAGTTGATGGTCAATAACACACCTAAATTTTGTTTCTTGATAACAAATTCATATATGGAATTGATCAGAATGAGAACATTGATACATATCAGGAAGGTAATGGAGGCTTAATTCTATCTAAGAGATTCAGCTACTAGCTTTACCATTTCCCTGTGAGATCATTGAAAAACAATCATCACTTGGTATCTCATACTTCAATGACAAAACACCAGCTAGATTTAAACTTATGAAACTAAACTCGAAGATGATGTAATAAGATCGAATGACTCTAAGACAGACATTAAAAAGCTGTGGTCTCAGAGAACAACTTTAGATTATTTCAGTAGCACATTTAGTTGCATTTACCTATTTTTAGTAGATTTTTACATCAGACTACTTATATTATCTTCATGTGACCATACACCATTAAAATTTCCCAAAATCCTGTTCCCGAATGTTCATCAGAAGAGATTTGGATTGCCCAATAAGTCGTTCTGGTTATAACCTTTATATGAAATATCCTCATTGCCATAGAACTCCATGTAGCTTCCATGGACTGAGAAGGGAGATACATTGCCATAGCCACTGAGATCACCAGAAAGTTCAACTTCCCCTCTAAAATTCAGGAAAGATGAACTTGATGTGAAGTCATATTGATCACTTGGCTGCCATGAAGTTGAGTTTGAGAACACATGGGGATAGTTTCCAGATATACTTCTTCCTTGAGGACATTCCTATATCCAGCCACCAAAATATTAGTATGAAGTTCACAGAAAAAACATGAACCAATGCATAGAAAAAGGAACAACATCAATACCTTTGAAGGATCAAGAACCATATTCTGAGACATCCAGAGGTTTGTAGAGTCATAGTCCTCTACTTGTGTTGTCTTATAGGGAGAATTAATAGGAGTTGAATAGTTGCTGTTACCGGACACGTATGTAGCTGGAGTTGGCATGTCATCAGAAAGGACAAGGGGTTCATTTAAGGCTACAGTTGAGGTAAAACCTTCGATACTTGAACTGAATTCAGCCTGTTTAAAGACTCTACCTCCATGAACATCACTCGTCTTCAATGAAATGTTGTCCTTTCTCTTGATGACACGACAAAGAGCAAAAGGCCCCTGAAGAAATTTAAATAGTACTTATATTATGGTCATGATTTTTTTTTGGCTTGTAAAACTTCATGTTGAGATTTGTCAACTACCTGGAAACTAGGAGTGCCTTGTGAAACATCATCACAGAGACGATATTCATGCATTACCCAATCAGTTCTATCCCCAAGAGGAGCTCTTCCGCGGTAAAAAACTAGTGTCTTCCTGTATCCTACAACTGCAGGCTTACATACAACTTTCTTGTCTTTCCCCGTGGCTTTCCAGTATCCAGAATTAGTGGCTCGATTTGTTCGCG
>NW_006239265.1:421922-426238 GCF_000226075.1 Solanum tuberosum | reverse complement strand
CGATTTGTTCGCGAGCCATTCGGGTACTTCTTGTCCCGAGAGCAGAAGAAGTACCACTCCATATCACGTTTCGGCAAGAAAGATTTATCTGCATCTCAAAGACATGATTATTATCAATATCCCAAAATACCAAGTTCAGAATAAGCAAGAAGAATGAACCAGCTAAAACAAGAAACCTGATGCTTTTAGACATGTTTTTCTTTTTCTTTTTGATATGTGGTTAGGGCATGTGTGTGAAAATAGAGATGCCCCACAGAGCACTCCATCTTGTGACAAGACAAAAAGATTAGATAAGCTATAAAGCAACAACTCATTTTCAGTTCAAATTGTCATGAAAACAGCAAAAGCACTATTTCTTAGCTTTTGCTCCAACAACATAACCTATCAAATGAAAATATCATCATGAAAGCAATGACATGTCCATCATGAAAAGGGCAGCCCGATGCACAAAGCATCCCAGTTTTACACAGGATATGGGGAAGCACCGCACCCCTAGTATGTGAATGGGATGTAGACAGTCTACCCTAATGCAATCTATATGAGGTTATTGCGGAGTATATATTTGTCAATGCTTAGATAAGTTTTTTCAAGAGAAAAAGGTGATCAAGAATGTATACCTGGAAGGTCCCATGGGTCAAATTTATACAAGTCTATTACTGGAATAACTTCCAACTCAATTTCAAGTTCATCAGTTTTCCTTTTCAGGTAATATCCAACCAATTCCTGATCAGTTGGATGGAAACGAAATCCGGGAGGTAATGATATTCCTGCCATATAAGTAAATATTTCCAAGTGCTAACTACACACAAGTTACAATATGAAATTTAGCTAAGTGTTCAAACTGTACCTATTGAAAATTTGAAATATCCAAAAATAAAAACTTTTGGCAACACTGAATTTTGTAAGTTTACATAAGATGTAATATCCCTGGGACAATTCAATCATCTTCCAGGAAAAAAAAAAGGGTTCAAAACTGCCTTTCAATCCTACAAGGCAAAAAATGTCACTATATGGTTTGTCAAAACATAAAAAAAGGTTTTTTTTCTAGTACTACCAATCCTAAATAGTTCAGAAGTTTCTAAATTTGAGTGATCACAGTCCAAAAATAGAGGCCAGTTAAAGAGGGATGAGAAGTTTTTGTAGAGTAAAAAAGGAGCAGCATCAATGAGCTTTTATAGGCTATGGAGAAGCAAAAAGTTGCAAAAATATTAATATGAAAACCGAAAGATATGTAGCTTGTCTAGGCTTACCCCACCAAAATCAGAACCAGATTCACACTAAAACCAGGTACTCTCTATGTTTCAGTTTGTTTGTCTTGATTCATACTAAAATCAAGTTTACTATTTTTGTCTCATTTTATGTGGTACCGTTTAATTTGACACGGTTTAAACAATTTTTTAAAAAAAAAATTTGTGTTCTTGAATATTTATGTAATTATAAATTATTTCATTAAGGGTAAAAGAAGAATTTAAAAATTAAATTGTTTCCAATTATAGTAAGATAACATTCTTTTTTAGACGAAATGAAGAGAAAATATATCATATAAAATAAAATAGAGGAAATAATATTTAGTGTGAATTCAAATTAATCGAACATCAATTTATGCGTAAAAAAGTGAAAGTATACTAAAGTTACGATAATTAGCAGGTAAATATGAACCTATATATAATTTTAAAAGTATAAATTCAATATTAAACTGGTAAAGCTTAAATCCGAATTAACCTATAAAGTATTCATCCATATACTTTGGTCAAGAGTCTTTCCATCCACATCATCATGAGTCGGACAAAACCACTTTTTGGTTGATTTAATGGTCTCATTTTTTAATCCTATGGCCCAGTCTTCGAAAAGAAGTGCTCCTTGAGACCTTACGCCTTGTTTAGATAGTTGTTAACCGTTATATTGTATTGTATTATATTGTATAATAATATTAGTTTAAATATAATATTTATTTTGATTGTTATTTAAATTTTATTATATTGTATTATTTAAATTCATCGTTAAGTAACAATAATGATCGATTTGATGTGATCACATTGTTACCTTAATATGTTCTTCTCCTTTGTCTTTGCTTATTTTATTATTTACTATATCTTTTCATAGTAGCTCTACCTTGTACCCTACAATTTGTGATAGGTTTATCATCTAACTTATGAATATATAACATTATATTATGACAGAGAACGATACAATATATCCAAACATTATATTTATTTAAACAATACATGCATACAATATAGTAGATACATTATTCACAGTTTAGTGTAATGACCAAAGTGGAAACACGTCTTCTTGAAGAAACTTACAAACAACTGCCCTGCAACTAATTTCCTCAAGTAGCTTATAAAGCCTTTGCAAGCAGCTTACAAGTAGTTTGTTGAAGTAACTTACAAATAATCATGCAAGCAGTAACGGTGGAATATATTATATAATATAATTTCATATTTTATCTTAGAATTATTATCCATCCGTCAACCAAACGACTCCTATGTGTACATGGGCTGAAAAGGTAGACTAAGGTTTTGATATTAATTATACAAAGTTGAGATGATGTTGCAGTTGCAAGGAAATGATAAAATGTGAAATGAAACTTTAAAAAAGACTAGCTTTGAGTTCTCATAGTAGAAGCGGATTATATTCCCCATAATTAAGTTCAATTAGTATTGATATTAATAAAGAAAGTTTTGAAACTTGTAAAGTTGTTATCTTGTGATTATAAGGTTATAAATTCAAGATGTGAAAACAGCCTCTTGCAAAAATATAAGGTAAGACTGTATAATATATCATTGTGACCCGACTGATCTTCTCCAGAACCTACATATAGCGGGAGCCTTAATCTGAAGTCTGAACCATCCTGATGGTTTTGGCTGTGTGTTATTTTAATATGTAACCTTTTATAGTGTGGTCCCCTACTCTCATTATCTTCAAGAAAGAGTTACAAGATTCTGAGATTAATTAATCATGTGATCTCATAAGATTTACTTGCTTTAATCCTTTTCACACTGACCAAAAAAAAAAGAAGATAGGAGAGACATGTCAGAGATGTTCTCAGCCTGTCTTCTAAAAAAAAAAAAGTACAACGTATACTCACATTACGTAATACGCGTTAGTTTCAAATAAATTAAACTCATATTACGCTCCAGCTTGCCATTTCTTCCGTATCATATTATTTGACATATTCGTTAACTTTTTAATTAGAGGTGTATTTTACTAAATATGATCTATCATAATATTTTAAAACTCTAAATTTGATTACCGTTACTCTATATAGTTATTTAATAAGTATTAAGGATAATAATATGAAAAAAAGTACTATAAAATTCTCTCGATTTGCTAAGATGGATAAAAATTAGACATTTATTTTTGTATAGGGGCTAAGTAAAATGAAAACGGGAGGAGTAATTCACCATTAATTAGAAACCGTTAGAGCTCAAGTGAGAGTAAACTCTTCTTTACTTTTACATATTATTAGTTCCATAATTTGAAGAAAAGTAAGGTACAAGAACTGAGTTTGGCAAGTTAGGAATATTTTCTTGTTATTCGTTTTTGAAAAAGCCACATATATTGGAAATTAAGGCTGCAGCCATGTACGTACACATAGAGAATATTAAAGAAGCAGACTTACAACCAAACAAGCCATATGATGATCATACCTTTTTCTTCAACTGATCGAAATTACATGTCGATCGATGCAAAAAATAAAAGAAAAGTTTCTTTGATATAGACACATAATTATTTGAGGTTTGGTTGAGTGATTGAGCATCTCAAATCTCGATCGGTAGGCTGGGGTTTGAGTCGCACACTTTAATTTCTTAATTGTAAATAATTATATATATATATATATATATAAAAGAAAGAAGTGTCATAGATATAATTAAGTGATTTTACTTAGGGGTGTTCACGGGTTGATTTAGATTGGTTATTAGTCAAAACCAAAATCAAACCAACTTAATCGGTTTTAAAATTATCAAAATCAAACCAAACCAAATATAATATACATTTACCGGTTTGGTGGTTATCGGTTTGGTTTGGTTCGGTTATTCGGTTATTAACCATACACATAAATAAAAGAAACAATTCATTCAAAATAAAAAATAGTTAGAATGACTTAAATTACCGAACTTTCGATCACTGAATTTACTATCAATAAAACTTTAAAATTCACTATATTGGCCAAGAAGGAAGAGACAATAACATTTGCAGTCCCACAAAGAATTGTCATAGACACTCATATTACATGAAATCAATAAGATAAATGTTTTCGGCTTGGGCATTCTTGCTTTCAATAAGTAAAGTATAAAGAAATTTTAATGAAA
>NW_006239265.1:387733-420319 GCF_000226075.1 Solanum tuberosum | reverse complement strand
TTCGATCATTGAATTTACTATCAATAAAGCTTTAAAATTCACTATATTGGCCTAGAAGGAAGAGACAATAACATTTTCAGTCTCACAAAGAATTGTCATAGACACTCATATTACATGAAATCAATAAGATAAATGTTTTCGGCTTGGGCATTCTTGCTTTCAATAAGTATAAAGAAATTTTATTGAAAACATATATAAGATCTTTTAAAAATTGTTTATAAAAACAATATATTAAGTATGTATATTAATAAAATATATGTATATAATTCATCGGTTCGATTCGGTTATTTCTTCAGTTTTTTTCGAATAAAATCATAACCAAACCAAATACTACCGATTTTCAAAAATCTAAAAATCAAACCAAACCCAAATAAAATCGATTTTATTTTATCGATTTGATTTGATTTTTTGATTTGGATCGATTTTTATCCAAACCGTGAACACCCCTAATTTTACTGTTACAAATTAGAGAAAGATGACTGCTAATTAATTTCGAATAATTAAATGAGTAATGGATCGACGCACCAAGCAAGTTATAAAGTAAAGTATGTATAAATTGATGCGTTAAATCATAATCATATTTTCAGGATTAATGTCTTCACGGAATTTGCAATAATCAGGAACAGGAAGAACCACGAAACACAATTCAACTAGAAATACGAATAGTTATCCAAATAAATTAAAGGACCCTTTAACTGTATCTAGGATTTCTCGGGTTCATGTGCTCCCTTCTTAGATTATATATAGTAATGTTATATTTTAAAATATAAAATAAACATAGATGTATAAATCCATGGTCAAAGTATCACTCAATGCGATGATGATTGGATACATGGCCTTTCTAAGTGAGATTAGAAATTTAATATTATACTCCACATATCTTGTTTGTTTGTTGATTTATTTTTATTTTTAAAATATTGAGTAATTCAATAACACCTTTCTAATTGGTTATTGATATAATTTTCAGCGTTTTAATTAATATAATTTTAAAAAAATTAAGGATTCAATGAGAAGAATCTAAAGATCGAATCGGTCAAATTTATATCTTGGATCCACATTTTCATAATAGCGCATTGCCTTTTAACTATTAAAAGGATAAACAAATGATCGCACTTTTGAAGCAAAACTCTACTCGTTATTAGGGGTGTACATGGCCGGGTTGGTTCGGGTTTTTCAAATATCAAACCAAACCATTTGTGTCGGATTTGTAAATTTATAAACCAAACCAAACCAATAAAACTCGGGTTTTTCAACCTCAGGTTTTTCGGGTTATTTCGGGTTTTTCCGATAAAGTATTCATACAAACATATAATTTACTTGTACTTCAAATATTTCTTTAGTCCTACCAAAATACAACTATCTAAGATGTTTCTTAAAAATATAACACAATATGATATGATTAATGACACTAAAATATCCAACAAAAATAATAATAATGAAATCGCGTAAAACAAATATTGCAAATTAACAAGTCATAATGAAAATTATCATAATTTAAAAGTACTAAATCATGCTAAAATAAGTTTAATAAGTATTAGTTACATGACTAAATATTAAAGGAAATTAAAATTAGATTATGTATTTTAATTGTCTAAAACCAATGTAAAACGAAAGAACAAATATTCAATATTATTGTCATTCTTAGTGTTGAATTGATTTTCTTTTTTGCATTAGTATTAATTTGATTTTGATTTAAGCTTTATTATAATTACCAACATCTGTGGTATAATTTTTATTGGTCCATTCATAATTCTAAGTTTCAAACTTGAAATAATATATTAAAAGATAAAAAACTATAGAAAAAGTATAAGAAATATTTAAAAATTATATCAAAGTAAATATTTTTATGTATAAAATAAAATTTTAAAATTATATATATAATGTCGGGTTGGTTTGGTCTCGGTTGGTTTTTTTAGTTAAAACCAAACCAACCCAAATATAGTCGGGTTTTTTTTTCAAAACCAAAACCAAGTCAAACCAAACCACTAGTCGAGTTTTTTTTCGGGTTGTCGATTGGTTCGATTTTCGGTTTGATTTTGTACACCCCTACTCGTTATGATTCAATTTTCATGGGGAGATTCAAATTAATGTGATGTACTTAAGCGCGTTTTTTATTTGTCCTCATTAAGTCATCAAATCATGATTATATATATATATATATAATTCTTGACTAGCCTTCTTTATCCTCGATAATTAAGTCACCAAATCATGATTATACAATTGAACATGCATCTGCCGGATATTTAGGATTTCTGATTAGTCCACCCATTTCATTAGATTAGCCACATGTCACCTCAATTTTTCTTTTTTCTCTTCTTTCTTAATTACTCCTGTTTCCTAGTAATTATTTCATGGCTGAACTTATCAAAATGTTGACAATCTATTGTCCGACTTAAAATATGTAATGGTCCCTAGTTATCTAGATTTAGTTGTACTTAGTGGTGACAATTGGGCAAGTAAGGCAAATCTTAATCCGTTAATATTTTGAACGGTCATATTTTATCCTATTTACAATTTTTTCAAACGTTTGCCCTATCTTAGTCTATTTTATTAAGTCATGTCCTGTCCTATCTTGTCCTGTTCTGTCTTGTTTATGCACTTTTTAATTTTATTCTTCTCTAGTAGGAGTATTTTTAATTAGACTGTGGCAGTGAATGGTGAAATAATTAGTTGGAGGTTGTGGTTGGGTTGTTGTAACCTTTTTCCAAGCTATAGTACTTTTGTGATAGTTTATTAAATATTACCAGAATTTATTATATTTTTTTTAAAAAAAAGCTTTTATCAATTGTACCTACTAGACGTGTTTTTTTTTATATAAGAAACCGTAGAATAATATGTTCAATTTTAACAAAACTGATGAATTCCACAACATCTTCGAGATCTCACTCTGTGCTGTAAAAATGTGACTTTTGAACAAATCATCATACTGAGTTTCCTAGAAAATAACTATTTGAAATATGAAATAATCAATTGCTAAGGTGTCAAATCAAGCTTGGAATATGTAAACTAACACTCTAGATTCATCTTAGAAAGACAAATTTTAAATATAAACCAAATGTTAAATTCTTAGTCAATAGTTTGTCTTCTTATTATACTAATTTTCATTTGTAACAACATTGATTAAATGAATCTATAAACTATTTACTGAATAAAAATTATAAAAATTCAAAATCGCGTAGTAATAAATATAGAATGTTCAACCTCTTTCTTGTTCACAGAATATTTCTTTTTCCATCGTCGAAGACATAAAAGGAACACCGAACACGTAAGAGAGTAATCTGCTAATTAATTTACCCGTGGAACAATCGTGACTATATTAACACCTAATTGCGGCTATCTAAATGTGTATATGTTATGTATACAAATGTATATTAATATAAAATATACACTATCTATACATTGTATATCTATATATAATTTGTAAACCGGATGACCGTGAACTATAATTTTCTCTTAAATCTTCCCTGCCTTGCCCGTTAAGAATTTGTCTTGATCTACTCTGCTTCAATTGTCATCCCTATTGTTCAAACAGCCACATCATATATATTCTCCAACACTCAATTTTGTACTAAATTATTTGAAAACAATATATATAACGTTAAATTCTGATTTTATGCGTATATATATTAAAATGTTGATTAAAGAAAGTGATAACGATAAAGATGTGAGAGATCGTTTAAAAGGTGTAATTTTTGTATAAATTTTTTTGTGAGTGTCACGGGAGTGAGAAATAGTGGTGAAGTAACCTGATCTTCAAGTGGTACATTTCGACCATTTCTCATAATTGAAAGGAAAATTGGCCCCTTTTCTTTGTAAAAGGTGTGAGTATTTTAGCTAAGGATAAATTACATAAATACATATACTCCACTTTTTTTATAATAATATCTAAAATTTTCTTTCATTTAAAAAAATAACAAAAATCCGATGTATCAGAGATCCTATAAATTTAAGGAATTTTTTTAATTTGGGAAAGAATAGGGATATGATGTAATTAGAGCTGTCAAAAAGGGCCGGCCCAGCTCCACCCGGCCTAAGCCTCACGGGCCAAGGAATTTGAAGGGCTAGGGCGGGCTGGCCCTTCATTCGAAAGGGCCTGAAAATGCTCAACTCAACCCAACCCTAGAAGGGCCGAGGGCTGGGGGGGCTAGCCCTTTTTTTTTCTCTTTTTTTTCTTTTCAAACTTATAATTCTATAACATCAAGAAAATGAGAAGATTTTCAAATCAAATATGGCAAACAATGGTGTTGTTTTAATAACACTAGCAAAAACTCTAGTGTAATTAGCATATATCTCGCATACGAGATACGCGAGTGAGATAAGAGAGTGACAAGCAAGATTGGAGGAGGCGAGGGCGCGGGATTTGTCTATGCATCCTAGATACATGTGAATCTATTTGGATAGAGTGTATCTTGAACAGATTAACCTAATTTGAGTCCATATATTTCGAGATACATGTGAATCTATTTGGATAGAGTGTATCTTGAACAGATTAACCTAATTTGAGTCCATATATTCCGAGAACCATGTATCTGGACGTACCAAAATCCGATAAGATTCATAATATTACAACATAGCGTGTATTTAAGTAATTAGATTATATACTAGTGAGATTATTGTAAGTTACCCTTGAATAAAAAGTTTTGGCCCATGGATCGACCCCGACCCAGCCCCGATCAAGCCTCAAGGACCAAGGGCTTATATGGGTCGGGCTTATAAGCCCTAGTTTTAAATGGGCTTAAAAAATTCTATTTCAACCCTACCTCAATAACGAGTTGGGTTGGGAGGGATCCATGGGCTAATTCCATTTTGACGGCTCTAGATGTAATTAACTCTTAACACTATGAGATTTATGTAGTTTTTGCTTTAGTTACTGGATGGTAATGTAAAATCAAATATTCATTCTCCTGAATTAATCAGGTTCATCCTTTGAAAATTAAAATTCGTCAAGATTTATTCTCCTGAATTAACCTGGTTTATTCTATGAAATTAAAGTTAGTCAAAGTACATTCCCCCAAATTAAAAAACATTTACTATTCGGACATTGTCATCTACCTTTGTATAGTTGTTTTGATTTCTCTTGTCAATATAGAGAAATTCCTTCCTTTTTCTCCATTTTTTTTTAGACAATTGGTTTGTGCGAACTCCAAACTTTCAGCCATTAGAGCATGTATTTGTAAGTAATTTTATGGAGCCACCTACGTGAGTGTAAAGGTATGGTCTCCTTTAGTGAAAAATTTGTGTCATTTTTCTAAACACTTATGAGATCCAAGGTGTGTGCATGACGATCAAAGTAATTTGATAGTGTTTCAGAGTTTGTTTGTGTAAAATTAAGAATGATTATTTATGTTGTGGGGATCTCAACGTATATCCATTTAGTTCAAGAGTACAATTTGTGTGTATTTAATTTTTTGTTGCCTCATTCACTATGTGTCAATAAAATAAAATAAAATTGATACATGAGTATATGTTCCTTTCTTTTTCCCAGAGATTATTCCTTTTTTTTGTCTTTGTATTTGTGGGGAATTGTTGGTATTTTGAGTAGTAATGCAAAGTCAAAGATTTATTTTTTGATCAAATAATCATGTCCAGTTTTTGAAAATTAAAGTTAGTCAATGTTCATATCCTTCGAATTAGACAGGTTCGTTTGCTGGAATTAAAGTTAATCAAGGTACATTTCTCCAAATTAAAAGACCTTTACTATCCAAACTTTACCATTCGCCTACATATATACCGGTTGAGATTTCACTTGTCAAAATAGAGAAATTCCTCTGTTATTTTTTAAAAGCTCTTCTTCTTCTTTATATTTCTGACCAATCAATTTGTGAGAACTTCAAACTTCCAACCATTAGTGAATATGTTTGAAAGTGATTGTGTAATCTTAGAGAGCGATACAACGATTTAGATCCTTATCAAGCCAAAATTGCTTTGAAGACTATGGCTTATCACGATCAGTTTTTGTGATTATATATGTAAACTATTTTAATTTTCAATCTTTTAGTATTTTCCAAATAAAAAGTCCACGTGCATATTGTAGACACGTAATTTTTTACCGAACTTAAGGTCTTACACCATTTCTAGAGCTTAAATATTTTATAAAAATCTAAATTAAATATTTTTACTTTTACCTTATTTTAGTAAGTTTATTTTAAAAAGATTTGAAAATAACAAAAAAAAAACTATGTATTTTCTTTTAATTTAGATTTAATAAATAAGCTAGTGTTTCTTAATTATATTTTTAGACTAGCTATTTGACTTTTCTTATATTTTATTAATTCAAAATAATTAATTAGTATTTTTATTATTATGATTTTTATATATATATTTAAGCTAAAAAAAAAAAATAACAACTACCCACACTACCCCACTTCACCTTTCAACCCCACTTACACCTATCCCACTACCACTCACACCACTAAAATCTCCCACACAAACCATCAGAAAATCACACAATACACACCTATATACTAAAACACATTGAATACATACGCACACAACTATCAGCAACAGAGGAGAAAAAGAAAAAAATCAGCAGACAACACACACAAAAAACGTACAAAAAAAGAAGAAAAAATACACTATACATTCATACCAAAAGACACTCGTACGTATAGAAAAAGAAATCAAAACATCAAAACGTTTTTTAATTTCTTCCAACCCCACACTTAGAGGTTGAGTTCGAGGTTTGCTTTCGTGGTTTCGAATTCGTGGCTCCTTATTAGGATTGTTTCCTTTTCATGAATTGAATTTTCGCAAGAGGTACCATTTAATTTTCATTGTATAATTTGATTTCATTATTATACAAGATGTGATTCTAATATCATGAAGTTGCTCAAATTTATGTGTGTTTAATCCTAGCATTATAATATTGAAATTTGTTTGAACCTTTTATATCATTAAATTTAGAAATAAAATTGTATAACTTGTGATTATTTGTTTTGATGCTTGGGCTTTATTAATTTTGATGAATTATCTATTGAGTTGTGTTCAAATAGTGATAAGTTATTTTTGTGCAATAATATGAGTGTTGCTTTTATCTTTTGAGTGCTAACTTAGTTTTTTTAATAAATAAATATATAAAATAAAAACTAATAAGAAAATTTCAAAACAGTGAGTAATAACTATTGCGCACATATTTATGATGAAATATTATTATTATTATTATTATTATTATTGTGGTCGGTGGTAGTTCGGCACCACTTGATTCACGCTTAAAAATTGGCAGACTAATTTTTGTAGGCAAATTTAGATACGCTAAAAATGGTTTCAATTAAGAATGTGGTTACACATCTTCTTTGAAACACTTAAAAGAAATTCAAGGATGCGATGGCGCGCACACCTTCACAAAATTGTTTAACAATTATTTTTTAGTAATTTAAGTCAAGAGGTGTAAATTGAGATTATTAGGTGTGAGGTACCTGAGAGAAATAGGCAGTTATGCCTCTAAATGTCGACAAGACCAAGAATGCGATTACGCGTCTAGGTTCAGACTAATAAAAATTCAACAAAAAAAAGAGAGCAAACAATGGCATATAATGTGTATGTATCCAAAATAATAATAATAATTTAACATAAGTATAAATCAATAAAAGCGACCGTGCTAGAACCACGGGACTCGAGAGATGTCTAATACCTTCCCCTCGATCAACAGAATTCCTTACCTGAATTTCTGGTTTGTAGACCAAAATAAAGAGTCATTTCCTTTTGGTTAGGGATTAAAAAGAAAAGATGACTTGGAACACCATAACTTAATTTCAAGTGGCGACTCTAAAAGAAATAAAAATAACCCCTTAATCAATACAATAACTTAAATTGGAAAAACCCTCACCACTTGTGCGCAAAAAGGGGTGTGATATCTCTAGCGACTCTGCTGAGAAATAACCAGAATTCAAGTTTTGTTATATTGACTTTTACTTGATTTTATTATTTTATTTTATTGGATATATTGTGTTTGATGGCCTAATGTGCTACTTGCTGCTCATTTATTGCTTTTTATATTTATATTGTTGAACTATACTAAATTCTTTTCTCTCACGCACACTTTATGAGTCTTTGAATACACGTCACACACATACACAGGAATGCAGTTATGCATCCTACTTCTATGGAGATAAAGCTGGAGTGTCTTGACACCCAGTGAAAGATTTACCAGTAACACATGTTAGATAGGGTTGGACCAGTAACGAAATTGGAATAACGTTGTTATCGATATTACCGATAAGTTGTCCCTCCCTAGCTCGTGTTGTCCTCTCAGGTAAGCCAGTCTAGACACCAATCTCTTTAGGTTTAACCCCTAGTAAACCTGAAACACAGAAATCGTTATCACTAGTAAGCTCCGCTTATTTGCATCATTTGTATTTGACTTAGTGGGACTCAGAACAAGAGTTGGGTCCATATAAGACAAATATTTCTCTCTAACTTGACCACTTAGTTCATTTTATGTGCTATATGAAAATACATTTATTTAGAAAGTGTTCATAAGTTGATACATTTTAGTGTGATTAGTGTAATGAATAAAAAAGTTATCTTCGATTTTTATAAAATAAAAAAGGGAGAAAACACAAAAATATTTCTTCTTTTAGAAAATATTATACATTTTTTTAAAAATAAAATAAAAGATTTTGCACTAATTAATAAAAAGAACAAAATTTTATCTTGGTTTCTTTTGTTCAATTAATAAAAAAAATCAAAATATTTTTCTTTCATAATACTTAAAAAAAAATATTACATTTGTCAAGTCAAGTTTCAATATGTAAAAGTTTTTTACTGTCCAATCTGAATGAACTACACACATTATTCTCACCCCAATGAGATACGTAGTCAACCATCTTTGGGTTCGGTGATCTTTATTCAAAAATAAAAATAAAAACCTTTTTTCAAAAATTCAAAAACAAAAAAAATGAAAAAACAAGAAGCTTTAATCTTTATCAAAAATAAGTTTTTCTTAATTTTTCTTTTAATAATTCAAAAAAAAACTAAAGGATTTTATCTCAAAGCTCTAAAAAAAAGTCTAGCTATTGAGTTTTAGAAATAAATTATGCAAAGATCTTAATCATTTTCTCAAGCGTGTTACGTACGCAATCCCAAATGAATTTGATCAATGCATTATTAATTATTTTTTTTAAAAAAAACCAACAACAATTAATAATTAAGAAATGACTAACCCTAACAAACTTTATTATTCATGCACAGAGTTAACGTAAGGTGGTTGATTTGTGGTTAAGCTGACATCACATACCTACAATACAAGGTCAGAAGGAAAAAAGAAAATGACTCACAAAGACGGAAATGAGTTAGACAATGATGAGGTCCAAAACCAGATGGTCTCACAACAAACCGTGTCAATAGAAGAGGTAAGGATATTAAGACAATAAATGACGGAGATGTACGAAGTTTGGATGAGTGAACAAGCTCCACCGTCTTCGATCCGTGACTATCTAAATACAAATATGCCACCATTTATCCAAGTGTCGATAGGTGATTCGATTTATCCACCTAGATTCGATCAATACGCTAACGCATCCAACGTAGCTGGAACTTCTACGGTGTGCCTTTTGAGTACACCTATGATGAGAAATCCTCTCTTCGTGCCAACTGCACCGACTAATAATGTCACACAACCAATAATAGTGCCCAAATCCAACAATGATCCTCCATCCAAAGTTCCTCGTGATCATGGCTACACCTCTGAACATGCTCTTAAAATTCCAAGCTCTTATCCTCACACTCATCAATATAGTTCTCATGTTGAAGCTGAAAAAGCTGTTAAGAACGAGGAACATGAAGAAATGGCTAGAAAAATGAAGAGTTTGGAACAAAGTGTAAGAGATATGCAAGGATTGGGAGGTTACAAAAGTGTCTCATTCAATGATTTGTGCATGTTTCCCCACATTCATCTACCCATTGATTTTAAAACTCTAAAGTTCGAAAAATATGATGGACATGGAGATTTTGTAGCTCATTTAAAGAGATATTGTAATCAACTGAGAGGGGCTGGAAGCAAAGAAGAATTGCTCATGACTTATTTTGGGGAAAGTTTAATGGGAATTGCCTCAGAATGGTTTATAGATCAAGATACTTCTAATTGGCATACATGAGACGATTTGGCTCGATGTTTTGTTCAACAATTTCAATATAACATTGACATAGTCCCAGATCGTACTTCACTTGCCAACATGAGGAAAAAGACTACCGAAATTTTTCATGAATATGCTATTAGGTGGATGGAGCAAGCTGTTAGGGTTAAGCCGCCAATGAAAGAGTCTGAAATGATTGATGTTTTCCTCCAAGTGCAAGAACCAGACTATTTTCATTATTTACTTTCTGTTGTTGGAAAAACATTCGCCAAAGTTATTAAGATTGTTGAAATGGTGGAGAATGGCATCAAGTGTAGAAAAATTGTAAGTCAAGCTACCTTGAAAGCCACAACACAGGTGATTAAAAATGGATTAGGAAATCTTGGAGGAAAGAAAATGAAGAAGGATGTAGTTAATGTTGTGTCAGACACACAAAAAAGTCCAAGTGGTTCACTTTATCAATATGCACCACCTTAATTCCATCACTATCTCCCCATGCAAGATACACAATACTCTATTGTCCCACCCCAATATGCAGTATATGGTGCACAACCCTATGCATATCCACCAAACTATCCTCAATGGAGAGCGCCAACAAATCAAAATGTTCGTCCTTCTTCTCAAAAAATTTGAGCGCCTTATAATCCCTGTCTAAGACAAGGATTTGAAAGTGGTTAAAGACCTATGAACAATTTCACACCAATTGGAGAGTCTTACAGAAGTATATTTGAGAAATTGAAACATTTGAATATGATAGAGCCAATTCTTCAAAATTATGTGGATCCACATGCAAAAGATTTCAATCCAACAATATGGTGTGCATACAATTCTGATGCTCCAGGGCACAGTACTGAAGATTGTCAAAATTTAAGAAGAAAGGTGGAAGAGATGATTCAAACAAAGATTATTGTGGTTCAAAATGATGACCCCCTCCCCCCAAATGTTACTAAGAATCCTCTACTGACGCATAATGATGTACACTTCATCGAGATGATATATGATGACAAAGAATATGACAATTCTCTCAATTTTCAGGAAAAGACAATTGAAATTGTTGGAGCTTTCATGAAGGCTAGCGTGCAAAGTAGTGGCTAAGAAGTCAAGCTTGGTGATTGGGATACACTTTTATTTTCTCTAAAAAATGAGTCTATGGAAAATTTATTTTGTCATCATTTCTGTTATGCAATTCTTTTTTTATTTATTTTAGTAAGTCAGACTTTTCTATCATTTCTCTTATGTGTTTGTTTGTTGAGTCTTGTCGTAGTTTGGGTTATTATAGAGTTGTAACCTAAAATTAGTTTGTTGTCTTGTCATCAAATTTTTTTTATCTTAATATAATCTTTATTTTGTGTCAAAGTGACTAGTCCTATTTGACTTTCCACATATACATCTCTTTTCAATTCAATTTTTTTGACATGATATGCAAAAGGATTTGGTAAGATCTTAAGATTATATCTAGCGATGGAATGAATACATCATAGAAGTAAAAAAAAAATACATTCGAGGAAATGAATAAATGACTTAAACACCTTGATACGTCCTTTAGTATCGAAAATGGTTAAAAGAATAAATTTCATTTAAATTGACGTATGTCATTTTTGTCAAGAAGGTATTATTCAAATGGAGATTTCAAGCTGACAAATATGGAACAAAAATGAATACATATCCATCAATGCATACGTTGCAAAGAGATAATGTATGATTTTCACTTCACATCTTAAAGGGCATGCTTGTATTTGTCATTATTAATAATTGATATGACGAAGGCATTTGATTCTACTATCCAAACACCGTGTAATCCTTTAGTACCCCTTGCCTTAAATTTATTCTCTTTCATACCTTTCTTTTGGAATCAAAATACAATCAAAAAGAAAAAAAAAAGTCAGAAATTCAAAAAAAAAAAAGTGAAAAAAAAGGTTGAAAAAAAAATTCAATAACAACAAAAGAACAAACTGCTTGAACTATGTTTGACCTGATTCTTGCTTTGACAACATACGTAGGCAGACTTATTTTAAGGTTCGGTCTTACCAAGAAAAGAAATCTAAAAGATCCTCATCACAAAAACTGGCAAAAATAATAATAATAATAATAATAATAATAATAGTAATAATAATAATAATTATTTTTATGCAAAATAGAGTCGATTCCAAAAGTTGTAAGTCTTAACCCTATTACCGCACTATCTTTGAGCCTTCATGCCAATCCTTTCTTTGTAACCCTTTCCAAAAGTCACGTTACAATCTAAATAAAGACCTTCTGATCAATTTTTAACAATGACAAGTCAAGCAAGCTTTCAGTGTTGATTATCATATAAGGAAAAATGTCATGTCCTTTGTATGAGGAGTGAAAAATGAGGGAACCTTATCGGTAAAGATCCTCCAAAGCACTATAAGGCATCATTTGTGTTGAGAGAAGGTGAAAAATGAGAGAGTCTTATTGGTGAAAACTCTCAGGGCACTATAAGACGATGGTGAGTGAGAGACATACAAAATGAGTGAGATTGTTGGTGAAAAACCATTCGAGGCACCACAAGTTGAATGTGAGACATGAATCTAGTACACAAATTGGATTATAAAAGCATGACTTCAAAAGGCTGAAAGTTTGACAAAGAAATTTTTTAGATTAATTGGACAGATCAAGCCATACAATCTCATATGCATGTCATGATCATTAGAATTGAACATCACTCTCAAATGAGTCCTTGAGTTAGTCTTCATTAAAGCACGCAAAAAATGATTTCAAAATTGCTATCATATTTTCAATTGCACAAAATAAAGTTTGGTCAGCACATCAAATATGACATGATTCAAGAAATAGTGACATGTATAGTAACTTGTCAACAAGTGACAAATTTTGAGAATTTATATGAATACAAGATTCAATGATTATTGGAGGGTAGAAACAATATGAAAAATCTGAAGTTTGAAGTTCTGAACAACTAGAGATGTTTTTAAGATTGTGAAGGTGAGTTGACTAGCGGACGAAAGCAGTATATCTCAAGCTGAAATTAGCTTCCAACATGGCAACAACAAGAACAATTATCCTCAAAGTCAATGCCACAAATCGACCGTCATTAAAAAAATAATAAATATTTTGAAGAATCAAATTTGTAAACATTAGTGCAAAAAAAAATTACATACATTTTTTTGTCCTAGGATAAACATTTCCTAGATTGAGATATTTATTTCTCATTTTCTCCTAGGATAAACACTTCCTAGTCGGAGACCGTTATTAGTATTATTATTTTATTTATTTGTTTTCTCTATCCTAGAATAAACATTTTCTAGTTTGAGACAGTTATTTATAAACATTTTCTAATCTAATATGGTAATTGTATTTGATGATTTAGTTTAGCAGGACCCTCTTAAACAATGGGAATTAGTGTAGTAGGACTCTCCTAAACAATGAGAATTACTGTAGCAAAACCCTCATAAACAATGGGAATTAGAGTAGTAGGACCCTCCTAAACAATGGGAAGTAGAGTAGCAGAACCTTCCTAAACAATGAGAATTAGCGTAGCAAAACAATGAGAATTAGCGTAGGAGGACCCTCCTAAACAATGAGAAGTAGAGTAGCAGGACCCTCCTAAACAATGGGAAGTAGAGTAGCAAGACCCTCCTAAACAATGAGGGTCAGCGTAGCAGGACCCTCCTAAACAATGGGAATCAGCGTAGCAGGACCCTCATAAACAATGGGAATTAGAGTAGCAGGATCCTCATAAACAATGAGAAGTAGAGTAGTAGGACCCTCCTAAACAATGAGATTAGTGTAGCAGGACCCTCCTAAACAATGAGAATTAGTGTAGCAAGACCCTCATAAGCAATGAGAATTAATGTAGCAGGACCCTCCTAAACAATGAGAATTAGTGTAGCGTTGACACCCAATTTTGGACCTCCACGATAGGAATTAATTTTCGAGCTTCTTTAATTTCAAATGATTTGAAATAATTAACTTTATAAAAATTCAAAATATGTTTCAAGTTATTTTAAAATACTCACTTTTTATAATATTTTAAATAATAAATATGTTTTAAATCGTTACATATGTTACTAATATATTTTACAAATATTTGAAATATATATGTTTAAAATACGGTATTAAATAGTCTAGGGAGGTAATAGGTCCTCATGAAAGTTTAGTAACGCAACAGCAAATCCGACCAAAGTTGAAGTATTTTTCAGACCCTTATCCCTAAATTGTTAATTCATGTAGTCTTTCTAATTGCAAACACAACCCTTTTATTGCAATTTTAACTACCTTCTTTACCTTACCCTTTTAAGACTCTACTTTGGGCCTTAATTTAATCCCAGCCCAATCCCAAATCAATTTATCCCAGCCCAACTCCAGCAACCCAAAACAATTTCCTATTCCTCTAACACAATCAGCAAACATCATGCGACCCCACCCATTTACTCTTCGTTCCTCTTCTTCCTCAACAAGAATGCGAACAAACCCAGAAACCCAAAAAAACCATCCCAGAATCGCAGACCCGACCCATCTCGCACAGCCCGCGTCCCTCTCCTCTCTCCTTATCTATTCGTACCGAGATTGTTGGAGAATAATCCAGATGTATCCATCTTGTGCTTCATCCGTCGTTGCTCCTCGAATTGGACGGTTCTCCTTTTAAATCCGTTGGAATTGGTACTATTTCGAGCTGAAGGGATTTGAATTTTGAATTTAAATTTCATCCCTTTTCTCCCTCCCGAATTCCCCCTTTTCAGCCCTTATTTCATCTATAAATAGTCTCATTTTTTCATTATTTTGGGGGGGGGGGGTTAGAGAAAAATAGGGTTGATACTCATAAATTATACACGGCGTGAGAAAATACAAAGGGTTTTCGAGGCTAAAATAGATCCAAAAAATTGATAAGTGAGGTAGAAGATACTCAAGTCGGTTTCTATTTCGAGCTCGACACTCTTGCTGTTTCATGGAGTTGCATTTCGGTGGTGGAATGATCTTCGTGATTAGCTCGTTTCCCAGTCGCTGCTCCTAAAAAGGTAAACTCCATTTAGCATCTTAATCTATCTTAGCCAAGATGTTGTTTAGTTCGTAGATTTGAGTTCAGTTCTGAACTGTTTCTGTTGTAATTTTCTCTGTTGATTTCATTTCTTATTGTTTAGTGGCCCAACTCTACATTTAATCCATTATGGATTTCATTGTGGTTTAGTTTCTCCTTTGCGCATCTAAAGTATCGAATTCGATCTCTAGGATCACTGTTTCATCATGTCTCAAAAGTCTTTATCATGTTCCTGACTATATAGTTGCCATTATGTACCCAAGCTTGTGTTGATTTTATTAAAATTTTGAAGTTTTGTCCAGATTAGTGAAGTTCTAAGTATGAAATGGATTAATAATTTGGCTAATTTAAGTTTTGTTACTTCTCTTTTCTTTGTTTATTATTATTTTTAGTATGAGACATTCACTGCTTAATAGGATACAAATATTGATTTAAATTAGTGTTTTCTTTTGTTCCCTTATCATATTAAATAATGCTTTAATATCTCATTTTTGCTTTAGGTTACAGAATGTTGGCTTTCAATAATTGACATAGCAATTAGTCTCTATTTGTTTAAAGTTGCAGAATGGCTTGATTCTAATTAGCTTTGTGTTTATTGTGATTTCTCTCCTTTAAACATATGTTTTATGTAGTGGTCTTTTCCTTAAGTGTTGGCGTGTAAATATTGGCAACAATTTGATCCATTTGCTTCTTTTTTTATTTTTTTTTATTTCCTCTTGCTGTGATTCCAATTATGCTTTGCTGATTAGTCTCGTGAATGTTGCTACTTCATAATTTTAATCTATCATAGCACAATTGTTTGAGGTAATGAAATATGTGTCCTTTGCATGTCCCTGTGTTAAGAAACTCTTGTTCAGATATGTTTGAAAATATTTAATAAAATGCTTTCTTGTATATGTGTTAGAATAATTTCATGCGACTTGGCTAATGTTGCTTCCATTTTCTTTGTATGTGCATCAACCTAAGTCCTTTTGGACTCACTTTTTTCTCATTTTTCTGAGTTGAGATTCTTCGAATCAGCTTCATCTTGATCGAGTGAAATGGAGGCAACTTACATGCTAGAAATTGAAGTGCAAGCCTCCAAAAGCCCAAAAGGGGGTTGTATACCTATTGTATACAACAGTATACACTTGTATACAATAATTGAATATTGATATATAGGCAAAAAATGTGAAATACAGGGGTGCAGGTCTAAAGAGGGATATACAGGAATTCAGGCCCAAAATACGTTCAGTATACACTAATATACACTCGGTGTATACAATTTCTCAAAGCTGAAAAATAGATTGAGAAGAGGCTCAAACAATGCAGTTCTTTAGTCAATTAGGACAGGCTTCTTTTGGGCCCAAACAGGAAAGAATGGCCAGCAGCAGACTTTAATTGAAATGGGACAAAGTCCATTACTTTGAGAAATTTGTTAGAGATAGGACAGGTGGGCCAAAGGCCCAATTTTAGTTGAATTTGGGCAAAGAGCCCAAGTTCAAAAATTTTCTCCTTTCTTTATTTGTTATCGTATTGACTAACATTTTATTTGGATTATGGTTTGACTTAATTAATTTTCCAAAGATAGTCATTTCTCCTTTTTATATTCAAATTAAATATTTATATTTTACTTATCTTTGTTTCATTCATTGTCTTGCCAACCTATAAATTATTTCCCTTATAAAGTCTCCCTTTAGTTATTCCCCCTTAATTAATAAAAATGAGTTTCTTACTTAATCAATTCAAGTTAGTCAAAAGTCATTTTAGTCAAATCGCCGGTCAACCGCAAGTTAGCGGACATTTCGAGGACCTAACACCTTCTCAGTATGTACATTGAACTTCAAACCCTTTTATTTTCAATTGATTTTATCTATTTAATTCTTTTGAAAACCTTGGGTTTTTCTTGATTTTTTTACTAAAAAAATAAGTGGCGACTCTGTTTCTTTTGGAAATTCGATTTCTTTTAAATCATAAGTTTAATCGATTTTTTGAAAACAAGTCATTTTTCTTCTATTTATTTTTTCCAAGTAAAACAAGGACCTTCCTAAACAATGAGATTTAGATTAGCAGGACTCTTCTAGACAATGGGATTAGTAGGACCCTCTTACATAATGAGATTTGGTTACTTTTCCTAGGATTCACTTCCTAGTCTGAGACCGTTAATTTTTATTTTTCTCCTAGGATAAGCACTTCCTAGTCTGAGTTTATTATTTTATTTATTTATTTTAATTTGCTAATAACTCACAAAAAATTTCCAGTGAAAACTGGGGCAATTTTTTTGTTTGTGATGGTGTTCAAGTTTCTTCAAGCGAAACATGGATTTGAAATTCAAGAACAAAGTTTCAACTTTTGTCAGAATGATCAATCCCATGATAGCCAGAATCAACTTCTTCAATGCGTGTAGCAACTTGACTTCCTGACATCTATTTCTATTCAGCTTCTGATCAAGAAAACATATTCAAATTTTCATTTTTGAAGAGTGCCAAAAGCTCACTCTAAGCGGCAAGTTAATCCTCAATCCAATTCAAGATCAAGATACTCACCCAAAAATCAAGGTGATATCTGAAAGTAAAGACACAAGTGAAGACTCAAGAGAAGCTCTATAGATAGGAGCTTGTACTTTTATTTTCCTTTTGACTATTAGCTTTCATTATTTTTATGTAAGGATAGGAATCGTGACTTGGAGCCTTGATGAAACCTCACTTAACTTCAAACTCATCACCTCATCTCGTTGAACTAGATGTGACCTGATTCCCTTATAACCCGAGATATGTAGGATGTTCAAAACCAAGAGTCGGTCACACATATTTTTCCTTCAAATACAAGTTCGGTCAAAACTTGTCACGTTATCTACTTCTTTGTTTGAAAACCTTTCGTGTTTCCAGTCAAAGAGGGGAAAACTGTAGACACATAATTTTTTATCGAACTTAAGGTGTTACACCATTTCTAGAGATTAAATATTTTATAAAAATCTAAATTAAATATTTTTACTTTTACCTTATTAAAGTAAATTTATTTTAAAAAGATTTGAAAATAACAAAAAAAAAACTATGTATTTTCTTTTAATTTAGATTTAATAAATAAGCTGGTGTTTCTTAATTATATTTTTAGACTAGCTATTTGACTTTTCTTATATTTTATTAATTCAAAATAATTAATTAATATTTTTATTATTATGATTTTTATATATATATTTAAGCTAAAAAAAATAATAACCTAAACTACCCACACTACCCCACTTCACCTTTCAACCCCACTTACACCTATCCCACTACACACTCACACCACTAAACACCCCCACACAAACCATCAAAAAATCACACACTATACACCTATATACTAAAACACATTGAATGCATACGCACACAACTATCAGCAATACAGAGGAGAAAAAGAAAAAAAAATCAGCAGACAACACACACAAAAAACGTACAAAAAAAGAAGAAGAAAGAATACACTATACATTCATACTAAAAGATGCTCGTACGTATAGAAAAAAAATCAAAACATCAAAATTCAGCAATACAGAGGAGAAAAAGAAAAAAAAATCAGCAGACAACACACACAAAAAACGTACAAAAAAAGAAGAAGAAAGAATACACTATACATTCATACTAAAAGATGCTCGTACGTATAGAAAAAAAATCAAAACATCAAAATGTTTTTTAATTCCTTCCAACCCCACACTTAGAGGTTGAGTTCGAGGTTTGCTTTCGTGATTTCGAGTTCGTGGCTCCTTATTAGGATTGTTTCCTTTTCGTGAATTAAATTTTCGCAATAGGTACCATTTAATCTTCATTGTATAATTTGATTTCATTATTATAAAAGATGTGATTCTAATATCATGAAGTAACTCAAATTTATGTGTGTTTAATTTTAACATTATAATATTGAAATTTGTTTGAACCTTTTATATCATTAAATTTAGAAATAAAATTGTATAACTTGTGATTATTTGTTTTGGTGCTTGTGCCTTATTAATTTTGATGAATTTTCTGTTGAGTTGTGTTCAAATAAGTGATAAGTTATTTTTGTGCAATAATATGGGTGTTACTTTTATCTTTTGAGTGCTAACTTAGTTTTTTTAATAAATAAATATATAAAATAAAAACTAATAAGAAAATTTTCAACAGTGAGTAATAACTATTGTGCACATGTTTATGATGAATAATAATATTATTATTACTATTATTATTATTACTAATATTATTATTATTATTGTGGTCGGTGGTAGTTCGACACCACTTGATTCACGCTTAAAAATTGGCAGACTAATTTTTGTAGCAAATTTAGATACGCTAAAAATGGTTTCAATTAAGAATGTGGTTACACATCTTTTTTTAAACACTTAAAAGAAATTCAAGGATGCGGTGGCGCACCTTGACCAAATTGTTTAATAATTAATTTTAGTAATTTAAGTCAAGAGGTGTAAATTGAGATTATTAGGTGTGAGGTACTCGAGAGAAAAAGACAGTTATGCCTCTAAATGTTAAGACCAAGAATGCGTTTACACGTCTAGGTTCAGACTAATAAAAATTCAACAAAAAAAAGAGAGCAAACAATGGCATATAATAATGTATCCAAAATAATAATAATAATAATTTAACATAAGTATAAGTCAATAAAAGCGATTGTGCTAGAACCACGAGACTCGAGGGATGCCTAATACCTTCCCCTCGGTCAACAGAATTCCTTACCTGAATTTCTGGTTCGCAGACCAAAATAAAGAGTCATTTCCTTTTGGTTAGGGGTTAAAAAGAAAAGGTGACTTGGAACACCATAACTCAATTCCAAGTGATGACTCTGAAAGAAATAAAAATAATCTCTTAATCAATACAATCACTTAAATTGGAAAAACCCTCATCGCCCGTGCGCAAAAAGGGGTATGACACATATAAAAAAAAAATCAGCCAAAAAGTACAAATCTAGCCACTTTTATAACAACAAGAATACATCTAACTTCACTTATTAACGAATGATAAATTTGAATTACAAAATTGAAGTCAAATGTGGACCGCTTTAAGGCTTAAGCATACTTTTAAGTAGAATTAGGGCTCCTTATAATTTGATTTGGATCAATTTTTAGTTAAAATTAAAACTAAATTAATTTAATAAATTTTAAAATTTAACCAAATAAAATAAATTTCATGGATTTGGTTATTATCAAGTTTAATCTAGGTAATGATAAATTGGTAATGGTAAATAAAGTGATATAAAGCCCTTGGTGAGAGAGTTGAGTTCTTAGGATGAGGCTTGTATTTTCCACCGTTCATCCAAGATAAAGCAACTACTATAATATTTCTTTCTTCTTCTTCAATTCTTAACTTGTGAAGATAGAAAAAATTATGGCTCTGAGAATGTGGGCTTCTTCAACAGCCAACGCACTAAGAATCTCCACAACCAACAACATAATTGCCCCTTCCTTTTCTATCTCTAGATGTTTTTCAACCGGTAATCCATTTTTCTCTAAATTCTCATTTGCAGAGTTTTTTGCTTTTTTGTTTTCAAAATTGGGGAAATGTCAACCAATTGAGCTATTGAGATTCCTAATTTGCGATTTTCTTCTTCACCTTTATTAATTACTCCATATATATGTTGTGTTTACAGTAATTGATGGGCTGAAGTATGCATCTTCACATGAATGGGTGAAGCATGAGGGTTCAGTGGCCACAGTTGGCATCACTGATCATGCTCAGGTGAGTCTTCTGCTTATATTCCATTTTGGATTTAGCTTATATACACTGATGTGAAAAAAATATTTGTACTTCTGTTAGTACATTTTAGTTGACCTAAGACTGTAAAAGTTCCTTTATATTGTTGGTGTATCTAAGTTTTGTTTCAATTTGTTTGTTTGGTTTTGATTTGTCATGGAGATTAAGAAAGTAAAGAAACTTTTGAATTTTATAGTATTAAACTAAAGATAGGTAGAATGTACTGAAATGTTGTTTCATCTCGTAGTCTTGAACATGTTGTGGAAAGTTGAAATTAAAGAATTGTCAAAAAAGGAAAGAGACATTCATTTTTTAGACGGAGGGGATTTATTTTCTCCAATGAAATACTGTTGAAATGATATCATTTGACTTCAGTCTTGTTTATTTCTATTGGTGATCTCCCAAGGATAAAAGCTATACGACCCGTTTGTCTCTCAGTCGAAACATTTCTAACGAACTTTCCAATGAAAATTTTATATACGACCCGTGTTTAGATAACACAATTGGAAACGTCGATTGAAAATTTGCATATTTTTAGAAGTGCTCTAGGAGAGTGTGAATGCTAATCTGAATAAATCAACTATTGAATTATACATGTATGGTATAATGGCAATAAAAGCTATGTTACTTATGCTTGCCCATGAATTTATACAAGAAAAATGTGACGAACTTTGGGTATTTGTGATGCACTTTAAAAAAAAAAAATGAATGTTGGATTTGGTATACCAGAAACAAATTCCTGGATAATGTGTATACAAAACTGATTAGTAAAGAAATGCTGATAGTCTATGATTTTCAAACATTTGAATGGTTACTACAGGACCATCTTGGAGAAGTTGTGTTTGTGGATTTGCCAGATGTTGGTGGTTCTGTTTCCCAAGGAAGCAGCTTTGGAGCTGTTGAAAGTGTCAAAGCCACCAGTGACATTAATTGTCCTATCTCTGGTGAGATTGTTGAGGTCAACACAAAGCTTTCTGAAACGCCCGGCTTGGTAAGAAATTTCATTAGTTGATAGAGTTCAATTGTTACTTTTTCATTTTCTAGCTGGTTGAATGTCATTTTTGTACTATCAAGATAAATTCGAGCCCATATGAAGATGGATGGATGATTAAAGTGAAGCCAAGCAGCCCATCAGAATTAGAATCTTTGATGGGATCGAAAGAGTACACAAAATTCTGTGAAGAAGAGGATAGTCATTAACACATGAATTAAGGTGCTGCTTAATTCATCTTGGACTAACTCGTCATGTGCTTAAGGTTGATATTATTATAAAATTTCCCAGTCAATGTATAAAATTGTTCAAGCATTATCGGCATCTTTGCCTATGCAGTTTTATAATTCAATCTTCCGTTATTAAGACCATCTTTGTCCTCTTAATTTTATCTTCCAATTCTTTCTTAGACAATTATGTATCGATCTTCACTGAAAATACATGTGAAGCATTCAAGATAATTGTGGGACAAACTGCAATATCATTGCTTCATATTTAAATAAAAGACCATTAGAATGGTTAAATTATTCATTTAGTTATGTAAATGATCGATCCGTAGTGACTTTCAAGTGCCAAGAATCAATAGTCTTCACACATTTTCTGCAGACAGCTTCCTAATTCTTGCTAGGCAATTGTCAGTATGCCTAATCGTTGGAAACTATTGCACCTTGCTCTCTGTGTTAAGCCGTTCAAGCCTGCATGTCAAAACTCTCACTATATCTCATTTATCATCTCACAAACACTTTATTGATCTTAGTTTCAAATGATAAAACATGCATGAGTCCTTGACAAGCTAGCTAGAGCTCTTTTTCACCCTATCGTTAAATCGATCACTAATATTTCTGGATGAAGTAAAACTAGCAACATTATCTGCATTAGTATACGCGGATGTTTGAAGAATACAAATGCACATATACCTGTAGTTGATGAGAAAATAATGGAGGAGAACTGAAATTTCAAGTCTGCACCAGGACAAAACCTGTGTCCAGCTCCAAAAGGAAGATACTGCCCAGGCTTGGTTTCATTTGTCTGATCTCATTGAGGGTTAGCGTTGTTTGAGATGACGATCTTCTCTTTACAATATCGTCTTGTTCTTCCTGTAAGAAATATATCCTCTCTAGTCAAATTTGATTAAATGAGTTTGAATATGAATAGAAAACAATTCTACTTGAAGCAATGCAGAAAAACTTTACCACGCTAAACTCTTATCGGAAAATAGAGTATTATTACTTCAACAATTCAAAAAAGGTCTCAATTGTAGCATACTAACACATTACACATCATGTATAAATATATATTCAACAGAAAGTACAAACAACTCATTTTGTTAATCAATTACATTTAAAATACATTTCAATCAAAATAAAGCGGTCAAAGTTTCAATAGTGTATAATCAAAATAGAGCCTTCAAAGTTTCAATAGTGTATACTAATACAAGGTTGCATACTTGTTAGTATTTTAATAATATATATATGTTATTTATGTATCTATATACTTTGGTATGTTATTTTTTAAATATCAAAATACCATAACGAATACCAAAAAAATTTAAAGTATATATCATATGCCATAGTACCATACCAAAACTATGGTATAAAAATTATGTTATAGTATGGTAATTCGGTATATACCATACGGTGCCAATCCTAAGTACCACAATGTAATAATTAACTCAAACTATTAGACAATTCTCAAAGAAGATAAACTCTCTTCTTTTACGATTCACACTTCCTCACCAATTAAATACAATAACGATTACCTACCACTAAGTATCTATTTTTTTTTTCTTACTAAGTATCTATTCCATTATCGACTCTATATCCTAAGAATACTCTTTAAACACTGGTTAATATATATATAGATTGTCTTTTTACTTCAGAACCCTGTTATGTTACTAGTTGTACTCTTTTCTCTTGCTTGCCATCAAAGACTTCTCCCTTCACTACATGGCTTAGGACTCCTAGTCCTTAAGGGACACGATTGTCAAAAAAAAGGTTGAAAACAAGTTTGTTCATTTTAAGTATTTCCATCATGATCCATGTGGCATGTATCAGTTGTATTGGTGATTCTGGCCTTCACAGTTTTAACAATGTTTGTCATTATCAAAGTAATCAGAATAGGACTCTGGACTTAAAACCACCTGCTTTTAGAAGTCTGGAATGCGGCGCCTAAACTAGTCGGACTTACTTGAATCAATAGGCTTAACAGGCTACTCTGTCTATTCAAAATAAGTATATTAGGAAACCCCATAAATCCACACACCCCACTCGTAGTTGGAGATGGGACTCTCCGGCCATTCACTGACATTTAGTTTCCATATGAACAATAACCCATAGATAATTATGGACATCCACGATCCTATGTATCTGCTCAAATTTTAACGGAAGAAATGAGGTTGGGGATAAAAACCAATGATAACCATATGAATTTCCCTGGAAAATTCATGTGGTTGTCGCAGGCCTGTATCCCGGCTTCATTCCTTCTATTATAATTTGAGTCAGGTACACGGGGTCTTGAATAATGTTCATTAATATTTCTTGGTTGTTGTAAATATGGAAATTAAACATCGTAAATGGCCACAAAGCCCTATTCCCAACTACAATTGAGGTGTTTGATTAACAATATTGGGAATGGTACTACTGAATATTAGTGGTTGAGGCATTGGAGGTAGTGATGGTGGAGCAGGATGAGATTGAATGTCGACAAAGGCGCGATGGTAGATGATGAGGCATGATTTACAAGTAGAAATGAAGTTGATTATTGTATGTGTGAGGGGGAGATAGATATGAGTCTCTATTTATAGTTATAGCTCGTATACTTGGGATTCTGTTTAATTTTTTTCAAATTGTGTTAGTAGGATTGGTCAAGATATTTTATTATTGGTCAACATCTTTATTATTGGTCAACTTTACAATAATGGGGCTCCTTAAATTTGTCAATATATTCCATTTATATATTCAAATTAAGTCATATTTTAATTGAATATCTTTTCTTAATAAAGTGTTTAAATTAGATATTTTTCGTTCAAATATTGATTTTTATTTTTCATGTATGTGTATTCTTCCGTCTATTAAGTAGTAAAATTAACCATATCAAATATGCCATCTCTTATAATTATACAAATTCACCTCATTAAGAATTTTCCACCTTCTTTTCCAAATAATTTAAAAGCAATATTTTACTAATATGCTAAATTAGAAACAGATCAGTCAACGATTACAGTGATCTTGAATTAGGAAAAAAAAAGGGATAAGTGCAATTACTCAGCAATAACTCTTTTGTATATTTAGTTTACAAATATTTCTTGTAACTTCTTATGCCAAATTTAAAAACAGACCAGTCAAAGATTTTAGTGATCTTGAATTAGAAAAAAAAAGAGGCTAAGACCATCTCCAACCTCACTATATTTTACTCTTCATTCTCTATATTTGGAGAGTAAAATAGAGAATTGGATCTCCAACCATACTCTAAAAAGCTCTCTATTCTCTATTTCACTTTTTTCATTATTTTAATATTATTTCTATTATTTTGTAATTAACATATTATTTTTCTTATAATGCTATTAATTAAATTTCTAATATTTGTAATTCTTTTTAAATGTAATACAATATTTAAAAATTATATATTATTTAATATATACTACTTTCATTTCGAATTAGCAATATTTCAAATATTTTATTTTCAATTTTCGTCACTTTAAGTGATAATTTGATATTATTATTAATTTTTACTATAAAGAATACAAAAAATTTAAATGATAAGATGAATGTAACACCCAGTAACTAGAAAGAACTAGAAAGAAGTTAAAAAGTGGAAATAGTCATTTTTGGAAAGAAAATAAAAATCTAGAAAATTTGTTAAGTATGTTAAGTTGGATTTTTGGTCAACTTCAAACGACCATAACTCCTAGCTCAGGATGAGTTAGGTGTGTTTCCAGCTATAGTAGGAAATATCTTGAAATAATCTTTCCAACGCTGTCGAATTTGCGCGATTCCGAGTTCGTATGAGTGAGATATGACCATTTGAAGTTGGGCTGTTCAAATGAGGAAAGTCTAAAACCGGATTTTGGAAGGGTATTTTAGTCTTTTCCTTACCCAATTATTTTAATTCCATTTTTAGGAGTTTAATTGGGGTCAAATCAGAATTTGGTCAGTTTAGAAAATTGAAAATCTACGCTAGGACTTGGAGAAAGGAGAAAAAAGGAGAAAGAAGGAGAAAAGGCAAGATGTTCAAGTTTGATTGTGGATTTCGCCAAGGATTCAATCCTACGAGGTATGTGAGATCACATAGCGTTGGGTTAGTTCACCCACCGCCAAACATGTTTAATTCAGCGTGATTTTCGTCCAAAAAGATTGAGAATTTGATGTCTTTGAGTTGTGTTCTTGAATTGTTTTCATTCTTGAACTTATATGGGATTGATGGGTTTTCTTGAGATGTTGTAGCGATGTTAAAAGTTGTTTCAAGTTAGATTCTAGTGTACATGTTTTGGGTATTTGAATCTAAGAAGATATTGAGAAAAGGAATGGGTTTAATCGAATTAAGGTCTAAAATCGAGAAGAAAAATTTGTCAGATTCACCTGGGAAGGGTCTGGCGCGGCGCGCCCCATCTGCGCCAGAGAGGCTGAGGCGGCGCGCCTGCAGTGCACCAGAAAAGAGCCCCAGTAACTTAGGGGCTGGCGCGGCGCGCCAGGGACGCGCCAGGGTCATCTGCCCTCACCCGTTTTTCGTCGTCTAGCCCGTTTAAGTCCTTCTAAAGTGTACTAACACTTCCTATTGATTCTAACTACTCTAAATGATTTCTAAACATCTAGAAATCATCCAGAAACATGAATCTTTTAAAAACATAAGAGCTAGTATCATATTTTGAGAGTAGTATTGAGCATCGATATGGGGGAGAGTTCAAACAACTCACAGCCCCCCATAAACCATGTAGTCATCATGGGTAGAAAAGGGTCATACATTTTAGATATTCCTTAGTGCTTTTTAGCATAGAACAGTGGATCCACTTAGTAGTCAGGTTCTATACCCTTGGCAAGGTATATGACGACCCTGGCAGTGTGAGGCAAAACGTTGTATCATCACAATAGCTATTAAGTGATGGTTGTCAATTAGAGAAACTCCCACATAAGTAATAGTATTCTTATATACACAGTTTAATTGTATTTTTACATACATTTCAGAGTTATAATTGTATTTTTGCTTACATACAGAGTATTATTGTATTTCCAAAATACACAAAATTGACATCCATGTTTAAAACAACTTTTCTTTATATTGCACCTGTTTTAAACTGCTTTATATTGAAAATGAGTTCATTTAAGTTGAATTGAGTTGAGCCAGGTAAGTTCTTCAGTTCCTTTCAAGCTTATGTCTTGTTTTAGAATTTTCGTCGCATATACGTACATTCAATGTACTGATGCCATTTGACATGCATCTTTTTATGATGCAGACACAGGTAACCAGGATCAGCATCCAGCGCATCCTTCGGAGGATCCCTTTTTATTGCTTTTCAGTATTTAGTTCATTAGGATGTCGTGGGTCTTGTCCCGACATCCATCTCAGTTATTAGAGGCTTCATAGATAGACAGTCAGTTAGTTCATTTGTCTTTATCTTGTTATTGACTTATGTTCAGTTTTGAGTTGCCATTTCGGCTAAGTTAAATATTTATCTCTAAAACATTATGAGTTTAGTTTGAGACAGTTGAGTTATCTTGCATTTGGATTCTCTTCTTAATACTTAAAAGTCTTTCGCTGAGTAAGTAAGCCAGACCAATGGTTCACTTGGGGCCAACAATGGTTCTCGAGTGTCAGTCCCGCCCAGGGCGTAGGCTCGGGTATGACAATGAAAATTTAAATTTAAAAATACAATTTATAACATAATAATTTAAATACAAGCTAAGAATACAATACATAACATAATAATTTTAAAAATAAAAACAATAATTTAGTAATCCGGTAGGTCGTTTTCAGATTTAACAATATTCGAAAAAAATTAGTGTATGATCCAAAGAATTATTGTGCTTGTAATTGCGATTTTGCTTGTTGATTTCTTCTCTCAATTATTCGTAGTTGTTCTTTAAAATTTTAGAATAAATAATTAGATAAAGAATTTGAAAAATTAAATTAAATTATATTACATGAAAATCATATAAGGTGATTATTTTGAGGGAAAAAAAGAAGAAAGAACGGATTCATATTATGAAATAAGAAAGTGAAATAGAAATAATGCTATAATATTGAGGAGAGAGAAAATAATTCTTTTTTAGAGAGTAAAATAGGGAATTGGGTTGGAGTTGATTGTCTGAAAAAATAGAAAATTCTATATTTAGAGAGTAAAATAGAGTGTAGGGTTGGAGATGATCTTAGGGTTGCAATGACTTAGCAATGACTTTACAATAATCAGGCTTCTTAAATTTGTCAATATATTTCATTTAGACATCCAAATTAAGAGTCTGCTTGACATTGTTGTTGGAGGCCAGAATCACTTATTTTGAGAGAAAAACACTTTTGTTGAAAAGTTATGTGTTTAGCAAATCAGTAAAAGTGTTTTTAAATAGAAGCAGAAGCAGTTTTTCTGTTTTTGGGATGAAGCTAAAAATTTCTGCAGCAAAAACAAAAATTATTTTTTCTCAAGACTAAAATATCCCTTTCATATATATATATATATATATATATATTTACCAAGATATCTCTTATTAATTAATTAACATATCTCATAATTTTGGTTAAAATTCATTTAAAATTTTTATTTTTTATTTTTATATGATAAATTATATATTTATATTACGTTTATATATTATTATTTTATATTTTACATATTATTTTACGTATAATTTTACAGAACTAGAAAAAAGATAATAACAATATTTTTGTAAGATTAGAAAAAGGAGGAAAAATAACAATTAAAGATTTCAACCCTCCAAAAAAAGGTATGATAGTGATTGGAAATTTAAATATGTAGATTTTATTTTAATAAAGATAAAAGTTAATTAACTTTTTTATAATAGATATTTAAAATAGTTTCTTTCTATAAAATAATCTTAATTTTAAAAGTACATTAATAGTTGTCCTTTTTCGTAATTTGATTCTCAAATTATTTTTTTTTTAAAAGATCAGTCAAATACAATTTGCTTATGAAAAACATTTTTCAAATGAATTAGTCGAACACAAATTGTTTTTTTTCAATAGCATTTTTTGAAAAGCCATTTAAAAAAAGTGTTTCTAAAAATAAGTCGTGTTTTAGCAACAATGTCAAACAAGCTCTAAGTCATATTTTAATTAAATATCTTAATTACTAATAATGTATCCAAATAATTACAATTGGTACCCTCCTTCATTAAGACTGATAATTTTCGCTTAACTGATACTAAATCAATATCATATATTATATTGGCATCATTAAGACTGATAATTTCGCTTAACTGATATTAAATCAGTATATATATACAACATTTGTATCATTAATGTTTCTTGTTCAGAAATTACTCATTAGTCAATGATACTATAAGAGTACTCATTAGTCAATGGTACTATATGACTATATATACTCTTATAGTGTCATTGACTAATGAGTAATTTCTAAACAAGAAACCTTAATAATACCAATACAACATATATGATACTTATTTACTATCAGTTAAGCGAAATTCGTTGAGAGATATATAGTGTAATTATTTAGTGGAATATAAATATAAAGAAGTATATGTTTGTAATTATTTTGCTTTTATGAGGTATTTGCTTATTTTCCCCAAAAATATATGTCACGTTATCTCTCTGTTATATGTTTCATTAATTAACATACCTCTAAAGTTTGAAAAGAAAAGTAGTCATAAATATTTTTGTTTTTCTAAAATACTAAATAACTTATAACAAATTATATGTTAAAATAACTATTACTACAATATTTTAGAGAGAGGGAAGTCGAATTAATATTGCCCTACTAAAGGTTGTGGTGGATCAGAAAAATATCCTTCTTCTACCCTTAAAAGAAGTTTTAAGTTCACTTGATTTTTCTTTTACGAGGAGTATTTTATCCTTCAAGGCAAATTTTCTAATGCGAATTAAGTTAAATTAAATATTTTTGGTATATACTACTGTGTGAAGGAGCTGATGAAACTCTAGGGCATCTATTCTTTCTCTGTCCAGTAGCAGCTGATATATGGGGACAACTACTAAAATGGCAGGGAATCATAAGACCTAGTTGGGACTGGCCAACGGAGCGTGTATGGATGGAACGTCATTGTGGAACAAATGGAGCTCACTCTATCATTTATCGAATGGCCTTAGCTGGATGTATATATCAAGTGTGGCAGGAGCGGAACCAAGTCATATTTCAAGGAAAGAATTGAACGTTGTCTACAATTGTGAGATTGATAATCCAAGATATATACTACTGTGTTTTCAAGAAGCCTAAATTAGCTAGAGTTTTGTCCAAGCTTAATTTCTATCCTTGCTAGAGCTAGATAGGTAGTAAAGGAGTAAGGATGCTCACTCAGAACTGGGACTATGTCCAGTGACTGTTTGTTTTTAGTTACTTGAGCGTGAGTTCTCACTTTGGTAATAAAATTTCCATAATTAACAAAAAAAAATTGGTATAAATTCAAATTCTAAAATGGGTATCAAACATGGGTGAAAAACAAAAATAAAGTACTCTGTTCTTTAGATTGACACATTCGAGGAAATTCTATTCTTGAAAACATCGATGTTGTTTAATTTGGATATGTGATTTCATGAATATTTTATTTCAAACTTGTATTATTATTATATTATTTTCACATTTTGAATAAACTTCCCCTTGGATATCAAATTCCAAATCAAATTACACGAGATATTTCAACTTGTATGTCATAGTTAAATTTTTGCAAAAGAAAACCTACTTTTATTACACGGATACAGGTAATATATCAACGTATGTTGTGTCTATGTCATTTGTATTTCGTGTGTATATCACGTGTATCACTCTGCACATACAGTTACATACATATGACAAAATGTTATACATACAAATGTATATATAAAGAGAAGAAATTGTAAAAGCAAAGCCACGGAAGAGAACTCCGACGAAGAAGAAAACTCTGGTGAAGAAAATAACTAACATACATAACCATTTGATTTTTTTTATAGCAAAAGTCGGACCATTTTCACATCGATCTAGGATTTGTGTGAAAGAGAAACTTAAAAATAAAATAAATTTCAAAATCTCTAATCTCGTGGAATTTGTTGAATGTTATATATTTATATATATAGATCAGGGGTAGGGGAGGAAAAATGAGGAGGAGATTAGGCCACTAGGAAATCGAACTTTCACAAATAAGATTTAAAAAAAATGCAGGTACTCAATCATTTAAGCTTCTAGATTTTCCGGGAAATAGTATTGTTAGTTACGATTAACATGAATTTATTTGAGATACTTACATAAATCCCACGGTCAATTTAGAAGCTAACTACTTAGTTAGACTCTAATTTGCAATACTACGAATTTTATTAGATAGTGTGTCCAGATATGTACAAATACATCCAGATATATGTATCTTGAGATACATGGAGTCAAAATTAGGTGTAATTTGTTATGGATACACTGTATCCAAGTGGATTCACTGGTATTTGAGATGCATAACAAATCATGTTCATCAGTCTCTTGTGTATCTGATATCCCAGATGTTGACACCCAATTTTTACCCTCCACGACATAATTAATTTTCGAACTTCTTAATTTCAAACGATTTGAAATAATTAGTCTTATAAAATTTGAATTGTTTTATAGGTTTTGATGATTTTTAGTCATTTCCGCAATATTTTAGATATTAAATATGTTTTTACTTAATTAGTATATTTTATAAAATCACCTCCTAAGACGTTACATTTTAGTGGAATGTCTTATTAATTCACTTTAGCTTAGATTATAGTTACAATCTTCAAGTTTTAAAAAATAAATATATATATATATAGCCGTGTAAATTTTATAACTTTTGAATAATAAATTTGCTTTGTACGATTATATATTATTAGTTTGGTTTTCTTTTTATATAAATATTTAATAATCAGCACCAAAGATCTCACATTTTCAAGTTAAATGTTTTATTAATTTTAGTTTGGTCTAAGTTATAGTTGTAATGTCAAGTTAATTAATTTGCATCTAATTTAATTATGTTTTAGTTAAATTAATTAATGTCGTTAAAATTAAGAAGTTTGTTAACTAATTAGATAATTTATCTTATTTAGATTTTAGCCGAAGTCGCAAATTAAATTCAATGTGGCTATACCTTATTAACAATTTTAGCCATCTCCTTTTACCTTTTTTTTTTAAAACCTTTAAAGTACCAAGTATTGGGCCATTTTCAGCCCAAATCCCTCCCTGAACCGACCCAGCCCACCCCATGTTAATTTCCAGCAAATCCCACCCTTGTAATTCCCAGACCCGGCCCAATTTCGACCAGCAAAAGGAACCCATTAATTCCTTGCTCCTATTTCACGACTAACAGCAGCCAAACGATTCCAAGCGACGCCTGTACGCGCTTCACGCGATGACGGAAAGCAGCACCAACGTTCACAAAGAGACGAAGCAGTACATGGTGAGTTCACACTCGTACGATCACGTCTTCTTCCCCTTTTTCTGCCTCGTACAGCAGAGCAGAGCCGCCTGAAATCTTCTGTCCTTGCAGCCGCAAAAATCGCCCTTTGACTCGCGTGGATGGACGCCACGTCGAGCGCAAAGGCGGTGGGTTTGATCGAAACCGTCCGCGCTTTCTCCCTCGTCCTAATTTTCGGGGATTTTGGACGAAATCTCGTACCAAACCCAGCTGCTCTCTGTTC